>NW_015554061.1:17341-50226 GCF_001515605.1 Sinocyclocheilus anshuiensis
TATTTAGTAGGGAAAAAGAGTATGTGAACAGATTAGTATGTCCGAAATCACATTATAAAAGAGTAGGCGATAAATCCCCGGATGTCCTACTGCTTCAGGCCAGAATCTGAAGTGTTCATCGATGGACACATTTCAATCCCAGGAGTCCACGGGAGATCAATACGTCGTCATCGAACGTGACGGAGAACAGCGACGAGGGTGTTTACAAATGTGAGTAAAGCCCTATTCGCACGGGATTAGTATTACCTGGTGACCTCCAGTCATTTGTAATAATTGCGGAGGTTGTCTGTGTTGCTTAAGGTGTAAGACGCTAGACAGTAACGTTACAGTATATTAGTGATTTTTTTCTGTAAAAACACGATTTATTATGTATAGCGAACAGCGGAGCTCAGTAAGCGTCACCAAAGTTAATTTACATAAACCTTATACATTTTAAAGACGATTAAATGTCTATTTAATATGAGACAGGAAAATGTTCTAAAAGAATTGCAGATGAGCACATCACAACATGAAACAGCTAGACATCTGAGTGAGTGATGTATGTGCACTATTATGTAGAATTCAACACTGCTTTAGATGAATGTAAGTAATGTAAATAAACAAATCACCTCAACATGTAAATGCAGAATTGAACATAAATCACAGAGGTGACTTGACTCTTGTCTGGGTGTTACAGGGACAGATGAGACACACGTGTGTTATCCGGTGCAGAGTGACTGATGAAGCAATGCTGAATGCTTTGAGGGAGTACACTATAGTAATGAATAAAACATCTTTTAAATCTTAAGTTGTAGTTTATTTTAATTATTGTAATTTCAAACAGAGTTATCACAGCACTTTTCTGATTCTTGATCAGCATTTGTGGAAAAAAGGGAAAACCTGAAACAAAAATATAAAGTAAGATCATTTTGTTTCTTCTAATACAGAAATCAAATAACATTGTGCTGTTAAAATGACTGCTTTTGTATCGTGTTTGTGCATCTTTGCAGGATCTGAAATATCTGCAGACTGGTGTGAGCTGTGAAGATGCATCATTTTCAGCATCCTAGAAATGATCCAGTGCCATGAATGAGACGCACCATCACTCCACCTCTTACTACCTCATCTGGACCGGATGTTGCTGTGGTCTCTTCATCCTCAGTGAGCCCAGAGCCAGCCAGAGCATCTAGAGAAAGACCAAAAGACTATGAGGATGTGATTTTGGTCAAGTTTGTTCTGCTGGTTTCTGTTCAAACAACATCACTCAGTGAAACCCGAGTTTCAGCAGCTTCAAAAGAATCATCAAATAATATCATGAAGAATCTGAAATTCAGGCTCCATTGACTGATATTGTATGAACACAAACCAGCAGGACAAACTTGACCAAAATCACCATTTATGTTAAAAAAAAACACACAAGGATTGAACAGTGTGGAGGCGAGTAAATAATGACTGAATTTATGTTTAGATGAACTAACACTTTAAAGCCCCAAATAGAAATTGTATGAAATATATGTATGCATTTATATTATAGTAGTACCTTGAAGAAATACAATTTAAGAAATAAGCAGCTTTATTGAGCGTTTGTGCCCAAGACACAAAAAGGGATTTACAAAAATCACATTTACATTTATGCATTTGGTAGACACTTTTATCCAAAGTGACTTACAGTGCTCTTATTACAGGGACCCCAATCCCCCTGCAGCAACCTGGAGAAAAGAGCCTTGCTCTAGGACACAACCAGTGATGACGACTGCAGAGATTGAACCAGTAACCTTCTGCTTACCAGCTCAGTGCTTTAGCCCACAACACCACACAAGTAATGAAGCTAATTTGGCAGAGACTTTTATTCGAAGTGCAAACTGGAGTAAAGACAGCGGTGGTGACGACTGCGAAGATTGATCCAGCAACCTTCTGCTGACCAGTTCACTACACCACAAAAGTAATGAAGCTATATCAAAAATTAGCATGCAATTGTAAACATATGAAATTAAATTTAGCAAGAAATGGAATGCTGACAGCATGAGATGTAAAACGTTTTACTCTGTGTAAATGTTTTACAGGTAGTCGTGCTCATGGAGAGCAGGCACGCAGATGTTTGGAGCAGACACAGCAGCAATCATTGTCCTGCACATGTTCAAGATTGTGTGGTTCAGGGGGGCGTCATCATGATCTTCCTCATCCTCTCTGTGCACTCAGGCAAGGACAGCCTCGATGTCCCTTTCCTATCCATGATCAGATTCCAGTCTGACTGCAGCAATGAAGGTCGTGATGGACGGCAAAGACAGGTGAAGGTGGGCACGGTTCATCAGAATAAAGCTGCAGAATTGGCACAGCTGTGTTGAGATGGCAGTAGATGTGGGTTCACCGCCTGGCAAATACATTATTGTCAGAACAATGTTTGAATAAAGCTTTGTTTCATGTTTCGTTGACTTGTATTTATTTATTGTCATGGTTACTTTTATTTATTCTTTTACTCATTTATTCATGTTTCCTGTTGTTGTCAGTAAATAAAATATAGCTTAATTGTTTCATTAACATATGCATTAATGGCACAATATGTAAATTTCGCCGCTAGAGTGCGCGTATTCAAAATAAACAAATAGACAAAGGCGTAGTTTGATGATGCCGTGACTGAGTGTGGAATCATGGGAGTTGTCGTCTTCATCCCCACAGCCGATGCAATCCGACGGGGCTCGGGCAGAAATCATGTTCATGGATGAGCTGGCTGAAAGCCGTCGAAGCGAAACGAGGCTGCTGAACGAGCGTGACACACGGCTCGAAAGCAGCGGAGCTTTTATTATGCCACAGTCGACCGCTTCCACTCCTTCCGGTTGTGCGTATGTGGCAAAAAAAGCAGCTGTTTTATCATACTAGATACATTTGAAAGTTCTGTTATAATGCTACTCTGTGCGGTCGTCACCGGTCTATTAAAACGCACAACATATTAAAGCGTCTTTGGTGTTTCCATGTTTTCTACAAAACAAACCCGGAAATCGAGGGGTTATGACGTCATTGGCAGGCGACACAATGACACTATGGACACGGTCCGTGTCACTAGTTAAAATTGCTTATTTCTCTGGATTTAAACATTCTTCGAAACATTTGGGATAATGTAAGTACACGAGTCAGCTAAATATATAACACTGTTCTATTGGTTTTTGGATATTTTAATAAAAAAAATCTTACTTATTGTGCCTTTAATTCAATACTTGACTGAAAATTGAGATGTATTCACCTTGGCTGCATTTGTCTTGTGTGAAGTCATGCATAGCTATGGCATATGACAAAACAAATTACAATTTGTTTGTTTTACTAAAAAATACTTATTGGTCAGCATTTATAATTATTATTGTTCAAAAGTGTTGGGGTGGGCTAGCAATGCTTTCTGAGGTAATCTTAATTTCTAAGTAGTAATACTTACATTTTTCGAGTGTAAAATCAACAGTCTTCTCCAAAGACAAGATCTTTGAGCAGCTGATCGACGTCTCCTTTGTGCAGATATTGCAAACATGGAGGAAAACGTACTAGGTAGGGTTGTCATGTTACTGATGCTGTGAGGTGTTTGTGCACCTGTCGCTCTTATGTTCTTTTTATTATTATTACTGCAGAACTTATAATTACATACAAGCTCTGGGGAAAATGGTAGTATCTTTAACAACGAACAATCATAATGACAAAAAAAAAACAGAAAACATAATTATAATGGCTTTGCGTACATCATAGTATGAGATTATATACACGGGGAAAAAAAGGATTAAATATATTTGAATAATCATAATATTCGTATAACCATAATGCATAAAAAAAATAAATTTGTTTTTGTTGTTGTTTTTGTTATTTATAAGCCTCAAGGATGAAACGAGAGAAATGTGGATGAACAATTTTGCACATAAAATAAAGAAATTAACATATTCACGAGATAACAATTTTAAGTTTTCGTAATAAAAATAATATCTTTAAGGATTAAACTGTGGGTCATTTTAGTAGAGTTAAACATATAAACTTAAATCAACACAAAATGTATTGGTTATACTACAATCGCTACAAAACAAGTAAACAGTGAGTTAAGAAATATAATAAATTTGATAGAAATCAGTGTCTCATAAATAGGTAATAGTAGGCCTATCTAATAATGAAGTTTATTAATTAACTATTAAACTTAGAATAGATACTGTAAAGCATATTAGTGAATAGTTGACATATGAACCATAGAATTCAATGGTGGGGAATTTGTTTTATTCATTTCTGAAATAATGGAATAGTAATTGTCATTGGGATAGTAGCAGAAAAATAAATGCTATTTTTACACGGCTCTGTGGAATACCTGTTTCTGATTGGTCAGTCGCGACATTCCGAGGTATGTTATCCCTCAATAACAACCCGGGCTCATCCGGGTAACTGCAGTCGGTGCTACTCTTGCTAGGAACAGTTTTTCTCAGTGGTAGCTTTGCGTTTGGTTAGCTAATAAAATATTAAAACTCGATTCAATATTATGGGTACAATTATTTAATTATGTCATCCTGGTATTGCCCCCTTCAGGGTGTACATTGTCCCTTACATATCCAAAGGATATGAATTAATAACATTCAAATTTATATAAATAAACCAAATTAAAACGTATACATAAAAATAAATTAATCAAATGAAATATAATAATCATTATAGGAGTAGTTAATAGTAATTAAAGGGGTGGTTGACTGCTTTTTTTCTTGGCTTGATTGTGTTTATGGGGTGCAGTGTAACATGTCTTCATGCTTAGTTTAAAAAAAAAAAACTATTTATTTTTCATACATTTTATTGTAAGCTGCTGTCTCCATTGTCATTTGAACGGCCGGTTGACTTCCTGTTTCTATGATAGCCCTCCCTCAGAAATACGCAATGGGCTCAGATTGGTTAGCTGGCCCAGTGTGTTGTGATTCGTTAACCTGCATGTTGTCCGAAAACTTCACGCCCATTACCATTATGGACAATAGTTGCATGTGCTCCAATGGAATGTAAATAATGGTGTCAATATTGTCGTATGTGATTACATAAAAGTTTGTAGGTGTTTGTACACGTTTGTCTTAGAAGTACGAAATAGCATTTAGCAAACTGGCTACTAAAGCGAAACAGCGTTGGCCTTTGTTTACGTCCTTGATATAACCAAAAAATAATGACAGAAACTATACACGGAAAATACATTTCTAAATAATAAAACATACTTACAGGTTGGGGCCCAACAACAGCTGCCTCTGCTTTTAAAGTGGGAACTGCTCCATGTTTCAGTAATAGCCTTTGTGTGAATCCGGCAATGAAATTGTGTAGATTCTGGAAGCTGTCTTCCATAAAATGTGCAGCACAGACAGCTACATTAGGATTGTAATTGTCAGGAACACAGTTAAAATTAAATTTCAACCATTGTTCACGAAGTACAGCGTCCGTAGGAAGGCCTAACACAGAAGACCTGTTAGCAGGGTGAAAATAACTTCGTTTCGACAGCATGGCTACAACTCTTTCTCTTCTCTAAAGCTGCGCAACATGGCCCCGCCCCCTTTGTTGCATGTTCCCGGGGGCAGGGGTGTATGTAAATTTCTGGGTTTGTGACGTAACAAACCTGGGAAGTAGCTTGTTGTAGTCCCTACGAGCCGTTTTTGTAGGCATTAAACTGCCAGAATTTAAAAAGACGATATCTCCGTTTGCATTGATCTTTCAGCTTCGTAACTTTGCAGATATTGTTTATGCTCAAACAGCAACATTACACACTAATGTTAAAAAAGTGAAATCGCAATCAACCTCCCCTTTAAAGCTGCAGTCTGTAAGTTTTGCCTCTTTGTCGCCATCTCTGTTTGAAACCTGCAATTGCAGATATTTGTGGAATTATCCTCTTTACGTGGGTTGTGCATTGGCACGGCTCCTCAGCACGGATGAATCTAATGTTTTGAGTTGTATGTGTGGGCTGTCAGTCAGTGTGGATACGTCTTCGAAGTATGTCCAAAATAAGAAGTTTCACCAGAGAATGTCATCTGAACAAGTATATCTGTCAGTTTTGTTCTGACCAATGGTTTTACAATAAATTGCGCTACTAATGCTGATTAAATCGAATGATTGCAAAGTTAAGCTCAGATCACATCAAACCATGCAAATTATTATTATTGTTATACTTTGTTCTCAAATTGTTAATGTTAACAACATCAACATTGTGTGACTATGTGTATTATTTTTTATTAGCATTATCTGTAGATTTTAATTTCTGTAGTCTAATCTCTAATTGTCATACCATTCGAATGTCATCGAAATAAATTATTTTTTTATTTAAAAAAAATTTTTTTTTTTAACCTCAAAAAGCAATTGAAATGATCCGCCACTTGCAGCATCCACACGCGATATAGCCTACTGGCCAGGACTCCTTCTTTATGTATACAGACGCAAGCTCGTATTTCCCGCAGAAACCTACTGGTACCACTCAAATTAGAACACATTATTACAAGCTTACCGTTGTGAATCGGGCTAAGGTAAAGAGATAGTTTTGAATGCTAGCTGGTTATGTACTTGCTCAAAATTTGATTTTGGATCATTTTTAACCAAAAAATGTTATGTACTGCAGCTTTTAAAAAAACACTACTGTGTGCTACTAACAGAAACAGATGGCAGTTAGATTAAATGTTAAAATGGCTTGCCACAGCCGTGCCTCAACCTCCATTGTGTCAAGAGATAAAATGTAACTTGTTAATCGGCCTATTTTAAGATTACACTATGAAATAAATATAGAAGTTGCAATACATTTGCAAAGCTATTCTAATGTCAACTTTCCCTTTTTGAGAATTTGACCATGTTATAACTTATCCGCATTCAGTGTTTGAAACTGATTTAAAACCAGAACAAAGACAGTATGAGGGGACCTAATGTATTGCCCGCTGTTTCTATAAAAATCTTAGCAATTTTGAACAATTCTTCTCTAATTGTCATACCATTCGAATGTCATCGAAATAAATTATTATTTTTTTATTTAAAAAACATTTTTTTTTTTAACCTCAAAAAGCAATTGAAATGATCCGCCACTTGCAGCATCCACACGCGATATAGCCTACTGGCCAGGACTCCTTCTTTATGTATACAGACGCAAGCTCGTATTTCCCGCAGAAACCTACTGGTACCACTCAAATTAGAACACATTATTACAAGCTTACCGTTGTGAATCGGGCTAAGGTAAAGAGATAGTTTTGAATGCTAGCTGGTTATGTACTTGCTCAAAATTTGATTTTGGATCATTTTTAACCAAAAAATGTTATGGACTGCAGCTTTTAAAAAAACACTACTGTGTGCTACTAACAGAAACAGATGGCAGTTAGATTAAATGTTAAAATGGCTTGCCACAGCCGTGCCTCAACCTCCATTGTGTCAAGAGATAAAATGTAACTTGTTAATCGGCCTATTTTAAGATTACACTATGAAATAAATATAGAAGTTGCAATACATTTGCAAAGCTATTCTAATGTCAACTTTCCCTTTTTGAGAATTTGACCATGTTATAACTTATCCGCATTCAGTGTTTGAAACTGATTTAAAACCAGAACAAAGACAGTATGAGGGGACCTAATGTATTGCCCGCTGTTTCTATAAAAATCTTAGCAATTTTGAACAATTCTTTTTGGAAAGAATGTAAAAATTGTAGAATGTAAAATTGTAAGTTACATTATTATATTGAATTATGCAATAGTGTTGCATTTCATGTTCATAGCGTTATTTTAATGCTGTTTTGACATGTTTTGTCTTACAATATTTACATATTTACAACATGTAAATATTGTATTTTCTATTTAGCCCATGCAGTTATTCAGTTATCTTTTATATTTTTGGTTACATATTTTTGCTACATACATTCTATTGTTGAAACAATTACAGTCATATATTAATACTTGGTTATAGAGACATTTTCATACCAGCTTTTTATAAATAATTTGTAAAAAAAAAATAAAAAAAAGTGTTTTAGCAGTTTTCCCACACAGCTTACTTTTTTGGAGTGATAACTGTTTATTTCTTTTTTTTATCAGATCAGGTGTATTCAGTTACACAAAACTGAGACTTGTTTTAGTCCAGTGGTTAAAAACATGGTATTTTAGAGTGGATCATTGATCAGCAAAACAATTTTGGGTTGAACAGAACACACTGGCTGGTATAAACTCACAGTTATATTTACAAGAGCATGTGTAAAGATTATGCCATTGCTGAAATCTGTGACTTGACATTTTATCAAAATTCCACATCATCCTCTGTCTGAAAAGGGCACCAGATATTTCATAAATACAACAACAACAAAAAGATAAACATATCATTGGACATCACAAACAGAGCACTTTCACATACACATCAGGGGAACAGAGGAGTTATTACTGGTGATCAGATTTTTCAAGTCAAATGCAATGTCCTAAAATCTAGAGTGAAACAAACTATGAATGGTGAAGGCTGTTCCCAGCAGTAACTTTACATCAAAAGTATTAAGTAAAAGGTAAAGTTGAATGTAAAACAACACAATTGCAGTTCTCTCTACAATTCACTTGAGCAAAGTCTAAGAGACTGAAAAGATTTATATGTGTTCAATACTGTAACTTTATTTCACAATACCACCATCATGCACATCTGTACAATAGGTTAACATACGTCATAGCGAGATAGGTAATGCTAATGGTCTTTGGAAAAAGATACACAAAAGGATAACACTGGCACATACACATGAGTTGAAGTATCAAAATCCATCTTTTTTTCTTCCTTGCAAGAGTTTGACGTCTCAAACACAATTCACTGTGACTTTGGACATGCACCCACATCCCGAGTCCTCCCTTTGCAATAAATAAAAAAACTGTTTTCACTCGGTAGTAGTAGTGTCTTTCTCTTTCACAGTGGCTTCACACAAGGCCCTCTTCTGCATCATGGTGTAAGGGAATGGTGCACCATTGCATGCGCCATAGTCCAGTTTGTTAAGCCTTGCCAGAGTTTTAATGCTGCCTGGAGGCCTACCTGGGCTCACCTTGTAACCTGCAGCTTTGGTGGTGCCCAGCGGCCGTCCTGGGCTGGTTTTAAAACCCGCTGCTCTGGTGGTGCCGGGCGGTCGTCCCGTACTTGTCCTGTAGCCAGCAGACTTAGTGGTACCCGAGGGCCTGCCTCGTCGTCCAGACTTTCCGAGGCCCTTCTTTTTCTTGGAGCCCTCTGGAGCATCTGCAGCCCTCATTCGAACGGTTTGGGAGTGAAATTCATTCTGAGAGTCCTGCATCTGGCAGGACATGGGCTTGATCATGCTCTGTGGCAAGGGTGGCAAGTTTGGGAGTGGCAGTTGTAATGAGGGAGGTGGGGCGGTGGGGTAAAATTTGTTGGACTGTGAACTGCACAACTCAAAGTGACTGGCTGGGTGTTGCCCATCATCCCCAATGCTACCCAGACCATAGTCGTTGCTGTTGCTGGCTACTTGGTGCATCATTTTCTGTTCAAATAAAATATATTTAAAAACATTTTATATATAATGAGATAAAGTGCATAATAAAAAGAATATCTGTATTGTGGAATAACAACTGAATATGAGGCATTGCAATACTTTTCAAACATCTTACATCGACAGCGTGCATCGAAAGTGATTGATTGACGACGTCAATCAAAAGAAAACCACAGGCCTGTGCAATTAACCACTGAAAGTTAACGCAGAGGAAGGCGTTGCTATATAAACTATGTATGTCGCATCGCTTTACAGTTGGATAAACAATGTCTGGTCACAAAATGTACAGCGACCGCGGAATATCGCTTATGCAAGTCCGTCTTTGTCCTATTATTCTGTATCATTTTTTTCCAGCTCTATTCGCTCGTTAATATTGATTATTCTTTTAATTACTACAGATAAAATTAAATGTAATATAAATCAGATGTAATTTTGCGTTAAACAATGCAATAAAGAAAGTACTTTACCTCATTTGGAACGCGGATCACGGAATGTAATGGGTTAAACATGAAACAGCTCTATCTTCCATTCTTGAAAGCAAAAGCATAATGTTATTTACGCAGGAATATGGACATTCTTGAACCGCAAGATGGTTTCTTCCAAAGCGATCGTGCTAATTCTGGTTTATGGGATGGATATTTTTCCCCTGTACCGCTGTGGTTTAAAGCTGAAAGGCAGCCATTTTCACTAGAAAAAATAATAAAATAGTAAGAATAGCTAATACGCATGCGTCAGCTGCTGGTGGGAATTTTTACTATTCTTTAGCAAATACCAGAAGGCCCTTGTTTCAGCTCACGCGCCGCTTTTGTCCTCGATATGTATTCATTTATATATATTTATTTGTTGCTGACATTTGAAAATGTCACCATGCCACTGTGTCTATACGGAATGTGTATTGTTGTGGATTTTTAAAATGATTATTTCTCTTCATTTAAGTCATTTTTCCGAGGACAGTGTTTAAATGATTAGCTTATTTATTATGAGAGCTTCCGGGGAAAAAAACACAGTCAGATATGTAAACTATATGATATATGAGAAAGTAAAAATATATGAACATGAAAACAATGTATGGATAGGAAATATTTAAAGCAGTATATGAATAACAATATTTAAATACAAAATGTTAAAGACCATAATAAATGCTGCTCCTTCACATAAGACACAGAAACAGGGGAAAAAAGATCCATCCCTTCCCAGCAACAGAGCATAATAATAATAATAATAATAATTGTTGTTATTATTATTAATTCATTATTATTATTATTATTATTAAAGTAGTAGTAATAATGATAATAATATAATCATTATTATTACTATTTTATTAATTTGTTTATTAAAACCTAACAATGTAGCTGTTCACAAATTAAAACTGTTATTCCCCTTGTACATCAGTTGGCGGCACTAAATGCGGATTAGGTGACGTCAGCCTACATGAGCGGATTCTTCGTCGCTGCTGCGCATCATAACCGGACTCTGACCGTAATCAAAGGAGCTTTCAGGCTCTAATTTTAATCGTTTACTGCTTACAAAGAACAGTAATTCATCGATTTATTCTTGAGGGAGTAAAAGTAACAGCGCTTTAGTTCATTTTGCGGCCTTAAAGTATTTCAAGTAACCAAGGACTCAACAGCTTTATTTTAAACGACAAAAGTGCTACTATAGCGAAGAATTAACTGGTCAATATTAATAAAGTTATGCTGACGTTCATTGATAGCCATCCTATTGCGAACGCCTGGCTTATAAATATTAATTAGGTCATAAAGATTTAGTATTGAAAATCTACCAATGGAGAAGGCCTGGCTCATGAATATTAAGTAGGAAGCCTTCGCAGTAGTAGGATTCGTTATTTTGAATGCGGATTAGGTGACGTCAGCCTACATGAGCGGATTCTTCGTCGCTGCTGCGCATCATAACCGGACTCTGACCGTAATCAAAGGAGCTTTCAGGCTCTAATTTTAATCGTTTACTGCTTACAAAGAACAGTAATTCATCGATTTATTCTTGAGGGAGTAAAAGTAACAGCGCTTTAGTTCATTTTGCGGCCTTAAAGTATTTCAAGTAACCAAGGACTCAACAGCTTTATTTTAAACTGGGACTGATTACTTTGACGCATGACGCCAACCCCTCAAAAAACCTAAACAATCTAATTTTGAGTAATTTTACATTATTTTTTAGAATTACTTGAATGATTTAAGGAATTAACGATGGACGAGAAGGTATTCACGAAAGAACTGGACCAATGGATCGAGCAACTGAACGAGTGCAAGCAACTATCGGAAAACCAAGTGAAAATGTTATGCGAGAAGGTGAGTTCCGCATGTCGACCATCGTCACCCGTGTCAGTGTTGCACTGTATGTTAAAACTCTTACTGTGTCAGGCGGCCCGTGGGCGCAGCAGCAGACCGTCTAAATTTGTTAACGGCTCAGATATATTTGCAGTGCGCCCTTCCCACTGGCCGCTTATCCGAAGATGGCGGTGCCGAATTATTCTATTATTGGCCGTCCGTGCGCCATGAATGTGACTATTGGTTGTCGGCTGTGCGGCGCAGTTAGCAACCAGAGCTCGTCAGGTTATGCCTACTTCACTGTTATTCGTTGTCAGGCAGAGTTTTGGGTTTGCCTTTTGCTTTCTAAGCGAGTAACTTACGGGACTGTAAACATTCGGATCCACCAGCATCAGTTTAAAAAACCCTAAACAACCTAATTTTGCGTTATATAAAATGTTATTTTTAAGAGCCATTTTATGTAAATTGTTTACGTTAGCAATGTTAAAAATGCCCAGATTATTTCAAGTGGCGCGTCTAGAATTAGTCCACCTGCATTAATCAGTATGACCTTATTCTGTTAAACCAAAATGTTCAATGTCCTATAACTTTACCTCCGCAATGTAAAAGTAAAAAATGTGCGGTTGTTGCCTGAAAATAGTTGACCTAAAAATGAAAATTCTGTCATCATGCACTCACCCACATGTTGTTCCTTACCTGCATGACTGACTTTCCTCTGTGGAGCACAGAGGGAGATGTGCCTGAGTTTGTATTGTGAAAAATATACATCATTTATAATATATAAAATAAAAAATAACTACTACTAATAATGATGATGATGATTCATTTATTTTTACTGTATTATTACCAGTTAGTTTAGATGTTACCACGTTTTAAGTTTATCTGACCCACATTTTTACAGCGGTCCCTCTTAATCCATTTCCAAGAACAAAGATCCATTAAGCATATGCCAATATTTATTCATCACTGGTCAGTGTCAATGTTGCCTCTTGCAGTTTGTTAGGAATTTTAAGTGCACTTGTGGTTAATAGTTGAGATCATTGTTTGTGTGCTTTTGAAGTCTAACCTGCCTGTTTTATCTATTGCAGGCTAAAGAAATTTTATCCAAAGAATCAAATGTTCAGGAGGTGCGTTGCCCGGTGACAGTATGTGGAGATGTACATGGCCAATTTCATGATCTAATGGAACTGTTTAAGATCGGGGGTAAATCACCAGATACCAATTACCTATTTATGGGAGACTATGTGGATAGAGGTTACTATTCAGTAGAGACAGTCACACTTCTGGTGTCTTTAAAGGTATGTGCATAGACACAGCTTTAATATTAAATTTTTAAGTTACTAATACAAGAAAATGCTCATTTGCATTGTTAATGGCTTGTTTTTCATTTTAAATTGTCCAGGTTCGATATCGAGAGAGAATCACCATCCTTCGTGGAAATCATGAAAGTAGACAGATCACACAAGTTTATGGCTTTTATGACGAGTGCCTGAGAAAATACGGAAATGCAAATGTTTGGAAATATTTCACAGACCTCTTTGACTACCTTCCTCTTACAGCCCTCGTAGACACACAGGTAAATTGGTTTGTGATTAACAGTATTTCATCCTTTGTAACTACTCAACTAGGGCTGCCGTGATAACTGCAATATTGTAATATTGCGATACTGACAAGCAACCGCCACAACCGTGATGTTCATTTTTTTTATATATATATATTCATGAGGCTATGCCCTTCTTGTTTTACACTTAATGCACGTGTATTGAATGTTCATTAAAGGGGTCATATGATGCTCTTTTAAAGATCATTATTTTGTGTATTTGGTGTAACAGAATATCACGTCTCTGGCTCACTCTCTCTCTCTCACACACACACACACACACACACACGCGCGCGCACACGATGCGCAAAACTCCGCATTTGAACAGTCAATAGCAAATACTTAAACTAGTAACAAAACAGTAGCTGATTCAGAAGCGCCAGATTGTCATAGCAAAGTCAGAATTACCTTCTCTCCTAGGTTCACGAAACGGTCGTCCATAAAATGCATTGCTGTTCTGTTGTAAGTAATCTTAAAGATTCCTAAATGCATCTACTTTCGGAAGGCCAAATGAAGTGCTTTTGCTTTCGCCTAGAAACACACAGCGTCTCCCTGACATGGCTGCTTCAACACTAACTGCGGTTACTGAAACCACGCCTTCTTTCTTTGCGTGCACATTTGGGCAGCATTATGCAAATATTTCCACATAGTGAGGTAGATATGTGGGGGCGTGTTAGAATGAGCCGTTTTAGGGGGGCGTGGCAGAGTCTTAACTTTGATAAAGAATATCTCTTTGGTTTTGAGACTTTAGTCTTTGCAACTTCAGGGATCTTATCTATGCACAATCAGCTTGTAACACTCCAAAGAGAAAGGAAAACTTGAAATCGCATCATATGACCCCTTTAAGTGTAGGCCTGTGAAGATAGTAATATTTTTACACCAACTGGCTCTTTTTTACGACTTAAAGACTCTGTGTACCATTGGAATTTGTACAGAGGTTCTTTAGATTTGCAACAAACAGGGCGAGAGAGAGAGAGAGATCGTCTGAGCGTGCGCAATTACCTGCATCTGTCCTTCTTCAGGTCAAGTCATATATTTGTGTGTGTGGGGGGGGTAAGTTTGCCATCAGTTATCAGAAGATGAAAGCGATATAATTGTCATAGCATCCTTTCAGCGTTTAAGGGGATTTCCCGCGACTGCGTCAGCATTGTTCAATGCAGTGAGTCAATGGCATTGTTCAGCGAGTTGATCATCGATTGAGCCTTGTAAAGTGGCGCTCAAAGTCAAATTAATTTCAACTCCTTGTTTCAATTATGAATGAATTAGCGTTTTTAAAAGTATTAGTTGACTCGCTCATAAATAGTCGCTTGCTGTAACCTCCTGGCGTGTAATGTAACTGCACTGACTGACAGTCTGTAAAATGAGCGCAGAGACGAGTCCCTGTATTCATACTGCTGATATGTCAAAACACTGAAAGCCTCTTGTCCAGTCAGATTCAAGAATCGGAACATACTATTATACATATAATAATAATAAACCAGTGAGCTTAATTATGTAGACAGATAGATAGATAGATTAATAAATAAATGGCAATAACAACGCATATTGCGATATGGAGGCACTCAAAATTACCACAAGGGAAGTTTCTTCACCGAGACAGCCCCTATACTCAACTCAAAACAAAGACGTTGCATAGTAATTTGAGTGCACATAAAGCTTAAACTAAACTCTATTTGCTCCGTCTGCACAGATTTTCTGTCTCCATGGAGGATTGTCACCTTCAATTGACACGCTGGATCACATCCGCGCATTGGACCGTATCCAAGAAGTTCCCCATGAGGTATTAATTCCGCCTGTGATGTGAATATCAGAAAGATGTATAGTGTTACTATAATCAAAATCATTAAGAGTTGCAGCTGTGAATACTACTCACAGGACCTTATGAAATCTTATTGGCAGGGTCCCATGTGTGATTTGCTGTGGTCAGATCCGGATGACCGTGGAGGTTGGGGGATTTCCCCCAGGGGGGCTGGGTACACGTTTGGCCAGGACATCTCAGAAACATTTAACCATGCCAACTGCTTGACTCTGGTCTCACGAGCTCACCAGTTAGTGATGGAGGTAAAAGAGAAGTTGATTACCATGTATAAATGTTTGTTAATGAGGGGTTTTTGGAGACATGAATGTGTCTAGATTTTGAGTAAAAATTATAGGTTTTATTTTTAGAAGTAAAAAGCTAAAATTAGTCCCTTGGGGTAAGATGGGCCCCTTAGAATTGGCACAGAAGGCCCCAAGTTGCATGTTGTTACTAGTGATATTATTTTTATATTTAATACTTACTGTAACAGGGTTATTATTTTGTATTTCCATGAATTAGATGTACATTTCAGATGTATTTTTCATTAAAACCTGTAGGCTAATTGAGCAAAATCATTCAATTTGCATTCATAGTGTTGCTGTTAAGACATCTTCAATTACAGTAGGGACAGTTAATATGTATATATTTATATGCTCGTATATAAAAGTCATAGAGTAAATTTACCTTTCAGATGAATCTGTTTTACTGGGATTTTGCCTGGTTCACATTGGTTATTTAATTATTCAACTAAATTGTCAAAATACAATTTTAAATAGAATAGTTGATTTAGTATTTCACATTAATGACAATTTATAGAATATATAAATATTAATACAAATTTTAGCAAAAGTAATTCTATGCATTCTATCTTTTAAATAGTCATTAATGTTAAAAATTTTATTTTGACAATTTAGTTGAATAATTGAATAACCAACAGACAAGGCAGAGTCCCAATAAAAAATAATCATCTGAAAGGTAAATGTATATAATTATGTTATCGTATATCATTTTTGTTGAAGATGTTAAATGTTGTTTGTTTCATGAGTAATTTAAACTAACATGAAAAAAATGTTGCATATTTGAAACAAACTATGCAATAGAAATTTGAAACTGCACAAAATTCTAAAAATATTCAAATAACTTTTTGTTTTGAATTTGTAACACATGGATAATAATACACCTACCGACCGTTTATTGGGTACTGGCTAATATAATTTTTTTAATAATTTCTACAGGGTTATAACTGGTGTCATGAACGTAATGTTGTAACAATCTTCAGTGCACCTAATTATTGCTACCGATGTGGTAACCAGGCTGCGATCATGGAACTTGATGACACACTCAAGTACTCCTTGTACGTATATAACATAAAGCATAAAACAATTTCTGTTTTATTGATAACTCCCCTTTCCTTGTGTTATATATTTGTAATTTTGCTGTTATGAATATTAACGGGATGATTTCCTTTAGTTTACAGTTTGACCCTGCACCACGCAGAGGAGAGCCTCACGTCACTCGCCGCACTCCAGATTATTTCCTGTAAGATGGGAAGGTTTTTTTTTAATTACAGTATTGCAGCACTATCTGACCCGTGGACAATGAACATTCATAGAAGGCATCTGTTCAAATTTTCCAACACAAACCCCTGTCCTTGGACCAAAACATGTGCCATATCTATACTGCAATAAGATAGATGCAGTCATCTCTACAAACACACAAATGTAATAGTACTCTCTCATCTGCATCATGTACTTTTCTCTCTTCTGTACTAAAAAAGCTGTTGTGTTTTTGATCAGGATATAAGGGTTTCTTCAGACTAATGGGTTTATGTGCATTCTTCTGAAATGCTGTGTTTTGGAATAACATTTTTAATATACACTCTAAATGCTTATGACTGGATAATATACAAGTTGTGATGAGCTTAAAATAGTGCTGTGTATTATAGCTGCATTTTCATGCTGCATGGCCTCGGGTACACAAGGAGCTGTCATCTGGCAAATTTCCGACTTCTGTTTTAAACGATTGCTTACTGCAGTGTTTGTTACAGGTGGGTATGAGACACTTTAGTTTTAGTCCCTTTTCGATGTCTTTTAAGCACTTTTTTCAATGCAGTATTTATTGTTCTTAGTTTACAGAGCAGTGGTTTTGTTTGTTTTTGCTTTTGTATGTTACTGTATTATTTCCCAATAATTTGTAAATCAGAGCACAATTAAATAGGGATTTGAACGGCAATAAAGACTCATGCTATTTATCTATGTAAAGCCTGTTTCTTTTTAGACAGCAGCTGTAATGTTCTGTTCTTCCTCTGCTGTAGGACGGTGCAAAATGTTGGCAGTGTTGCTGATTGATTTTAACTGTCAAACTGGGTCATTCCCATTATGCAGTAAAATGTACTGAGCACTGTAACTATAAAAATTAATATGCCTTTATTGGAATTTAAATAATTGTATCTTAAATGGTTACAGTACAGCAGACTTTCAAAAAATATGGTCTGGGGAAGTTCAGGCAACTATTTAGACAATGAAAATTAATAGGATGGAACGTAATAGGAAGAAAATAAAGAGCTGAAGTTCAGAATTGCTCAGTGAGAGATACAGAGTTTGCTTACATGGGTGAAAATGTGAAATTATTTGAAATTTAAAATCACACCGTTTTCTATAATTGTATTTAACAGTGAGAATTTATCAAATCCGACGTTTGCTCGTGATGTAATGTTGTTTTCAACTTTCGCACAAGGGAAGGGAAATTTAAAAAAAATTATGACATTTTTGAAAAAAGAACAGGTGAACACGTTTATTTATTAAAACATGTTCTTTATTAAAAGTTGGGGAATAATATCCAACACACGCTCAAACCAAAGTGTCTCTTAAAATTCACTGCTATTTTCACTTAATGTGATATTGCGATCAAACAAAAGTAATATGATTAACATGACTGAAAATCCTGAGTTTAATATTTCACACATCAGAATTGCGGACATGAAAATTCAAAGCATACCAGGAATGACTTGGTTGGTGTTTAAAATATCCGCTATATGGGGTATTTTCTAAGACCCATCATAACTGTACTTTAGAATACATTCTTTAAACGGAGCTCTGTGGATGAATCTATCACTCACCTTTTAAGTAAAGCGTTTTACTTAGCTCCAGGAAATAACAGGCATTTGAAAAGGTCTTAGTTTTTGAAGGTAATTATGTAACACATTCATCTCTTTCTGTAGAGATTCAATTAAATAATGAGTAATAATAAAAAGGTTAAAGTGTTCATTGCGACCCTTCTGTATGACATACAAACTACATGTACCTAAGTTAAGAAATGACAGGCAGGCGCTGAAGCATTTTTGTATTTATTTGGTGAACACAAAGTTCATACAAAAGAGTAATGCTTTATCTTACATATAGACAGTCAACAGTTAAAAGTTAATGTCATAAAAACTGAAGACAGAACAGTTTTGGCATCTCTGAAGCTCATTAAATTTCATAACATATTTGCATTCCTTTGATTTCATGACAAAAGTCTTTTCGTTGGCTGATAATGCGTTTGATCTTAGTCGCTGAGCGAACGCGACAAACATTCCGTTGCCACTTGTTTATCTTTATCTAATTTTCTTGAGATAACTCTTTTCTGGAATATAAATCTAGTGTTACCATGTTACAAATATTTTCCAAGCTATTGAAAACTTTTATTTTGAATGATAAACAGCGTCTCTGGTTGGGCAAAGGGGCGGAGTTTACTGCAGCGTACTTCACATTCGTTCGTAAAGCCCAAATTAGCCTCAGTGCGGGAGACTGATAGCTGCTGCGGAGTGCTGTGATTCGGTCTGACGGCGAGCTTTGCACTGTTGCACTGTAAGTGACCTTTCTTTATAGATTTTCACGGATGCCATTGTCAAGGTATGTTTTTCTTCTTCTTTTTACTGGCTGCATTAGAATGTAAAACCTTATGCTGCCAGTAAGTGAATTTGTGATGTGGCATCCAGAGGTTGATAAAGAGGTGCACAGCTGGAGTTGTACAGATGGTTTTAAAGATAAAAACTTACATTGATTAAGATGTTTATCATAAGGAGCATCCCTGCAATATTTATATCATGACATTTAAACATAATATTATTCTTCTATGGATTTATGACATATTGAAAACCCCAATGGAAGCCACCTAACCGGTACTGACTGGTTTTGAACCATTCTTTGCCATTGGGCTACAATGATGAAATTCTAACAATTGATTTCAAAACGAGACACCATATAAATAATGTAATTTATCCTACAGTGTTTGCTCTTTAAAGAGCATCAGTGTTTTAACACATAAAATATAGCCTATGAATTAAGATCTGTGCATGCATATTATTACTAAGCTACTTAAATTATACAGAGTAATATATGGTCATGAATGCATACTATTAGGCAAGAAACGGGCTGTTTAGGGATAGTGTCATAAACACGGCGTCTATGTTCAAAGTTCAGTTCAGATCAAGAGGCCCGTGCATCGGTCAGTAGCCTATCTTATCACTGCAATCCATAATGTGTGCGGGCCGTTGAAGTGTTTTCATTGTAGGAAAACGTACTGTAGTCGCTTTGTTGCGATGTCCGATTCGTGAATCAATTGTTCTTTTGAGTCGGATCTTTGTTTAGCGAATCGGTTGAGCCTGTACACACAGCTGTCTAAACGATTGTTTACGAAAATGACTGAACGATTCGTTGAATCATCTCTTGTCAAATTTTAAATAAACCTAAGCTAAACTAAACTTATTGCCAAATAGAAGAACATGTTATATAAAACGTAAATTAAAATGTTTACTTTTTAACGTACGTATATAAAGTTGAGTTGGTTTTACTAAATTGCTTGTTATAAAAACATGCTGCGATATTTAACTTAATTTTAGTACTTAATGTAAATATACAGTTTAAGTTTGAAACAATTTTTTTTATGGCTGATCTGGGCACATTCAATTACATAAACACTATTGGTATGTAAATATACAGTTTAAGTTTGAAACAATTTTTTTTTATGGCTGATCTGGGCACATTCAATTACATAAACACTATTGGTAACACTTTACTTGAAGGGGTGTGCATAAGACTGACATGACACCTTCATAATCATGACATGACACGTCATGAATATGAAGGAGGTTTTATGCATGTTTATGACAACTGTCATTAAGTGTCATTTGCTCAGTTATGTCATTTTTAATGCAAATATGACATTATTTGACCTAACCCTACCCCTACCCTTACCCCTAACCATAGCCCATAACAAAGACATCTCAAACAATGTCATCTTTGCATTAAAAATGACATAACTGAGCAAATGACACTTAATGACAGTTGTCATAAACATGCATAAAAAAACCTTCATATTCATGACATGTGTCATGTCATGATTATGTATGGGTCATGCCATGATTATGAAGGTGGCATGCCATGATTATGAAGGTGTCATGCCATGATTATGAAGGTGTCATGCCATGATTATGAAGGTGTCATGCCATGATTATGAAGGTGTCATGTCATGATTATGAAGGTGTCATGTCATGATTATGAAGGTGTCATGTCATGATTATGAAGGTGTCATGTCATGATTATGTAGGTGTCATGTCATGATTATGAAGGTAGTCATAATGATTATGAAGGTGTCATGTCATGATTATGAAGGTTTCATGTCATGATTATGTAGGTGTCATGTCATGATTATGAAGGTGTCATGTCATGATTATGAAGGTTTCATGTCATGATTATGTAGGTGTCATGTCATGATTATGAAGGTGTCATGTCATGATTATGAAGGTGTCATGTCAGTCTTATGCACACCCCTTCAAGTAAAGTGTAACCACACTATTATTAATAAAAACGTAATCGAATTAAAACATAACAAAAATCAATGCCTACATATTGAAACATTTCTTAGCATTCAATATGTAACACTGAATCCCTGAATTCTTTTCGAACCTTTTTGCAACGAACTGTTCAAAAGAATCGATTAGCGCAACTGAGTCGGTCTTCCTATCACCAGTGAAATGCGTTACAAACGGGACGCAGTGCAAGTCAAAGCATCAAGTGATCTCGTGCAAAACACATGAACATGATTTGATTTAAAGAGACACAGGCCCACTTTTGTAGCTGTCAGCAGTGAAACGCTTGATTTATTGTCCTCCCTTTAGCCCTCTCTGGTGCATTGTCAAGATAAAATGTCACCAAGCTGCACATTTAAAGCGCGTGATTTATTTCATTTATTTATTTCTGCCGCTGCGAATGCTTTTCCTTGCAATATGCACATGTAAATAAATGGTTAAATTCTGTTTCTTCTTAAAGTTTTATCTGAACTCAACCTTGAAGCATTTGATAATGAAGCTGGTTTTCGATTTGTCATTGGAAAGGCTTGGTTCACCCAAAAATAGTAACCTCGTATAATTTTAAACCATATGGCTTTCTTTCTTAAGTGGAAGCAAAACTTGCTGTCTGGTATAATGAGCCTCGGTAATCTTCACTTTCACTGTAAGGAAAATGATGCAGTGAAAGTCAATGTTGATTAAGATTGTCAGTCCTCCACATTCTGTCTAATATCTTTTGTCTTTCACTGAAGAAAGATGAAAATAAATGAGAATGAGTAACTGAAGACATGTTTTGCGAGAACTATCTTTTAACCAATCCCATATCCTGAGACTCCATTTCTAATCTGGTACTTTTTCTAGTTTTGTATAGAGACACAGGCCATATATACAGAGGCGCTGCTTTATATGGGGACTCGTTTTCAGTTTGACTGATGTTTAAGCTTTTCTTTGGTTGGCTGGTCAGCTGTGTCTTTAGTAGCTACATGCTGATTCAGCGGTGGCTTAATCAGGAGAGGAATGTCATGTGCAAGCATTATTTGGTTTGGTTTCTGGGGAAAAAAAAATCTAAAAAGGCTTTTGAGTCACTAGATGTTATTACATTTTAAAATGTATTAAAACAGTTATTTAATATTATTTTATTCTAATTATATTTCACAATATTACTGTTTTAATGTATTTCGGAACAAGTAAATACAGTTTAGGTGCAGAGGCTTCTTTTAAAAACAATAAAAAGAAAGAATCTTACCATCCCAAACTTTCGAACAGTAGTGTACTTGCCATCAAAAATAACTTGTGTGTTAAAAAAGATAAAAAGAAGTGTTTTTAACAGTGTAATATTTTCACAGTGTACCATGGCAGCTGAGCTTTCCACCTCCATAAATATTAAAGAGCCACGCTGGGATCAGGGAACATTTGTGGGACGAGCAAAGCATTTCTTCACCGTCACAGACCCCAGAAACATCCTTCTGTCAAATGAACAATTAGAAAAAGCACGTCAGATTATTCTGGATTACAAGTAAGATTCTACTCTGCATTATTTATGTGCTTTTGTATAGACCAATTTGGAGTAGATGTCACAGTTACGTCACTTGCAGCTGCGTGCGCATAGTGGTGGCAGAAAAACACTGGGAACAAGTGGAGGGAAACGGGTAAAATCCATGGAATAAGAGAAAAAATGTATTGTTGTGCCTTTGGATGTCAGAATCAGAATGCAAATAATTTTTATATAACACTGTCGTCAAAGACGCCATTTGAAGCTAAACGCAGACGTTTAAACTGGCAGACTATGGATGAAACCTGCTATGATTACCCTACTTTTAAAGCATAAATTTGATTTAAACAATAGGTCTATATAATATTCGTATAGGGGACATATTGTATTAGCCCTACAGTTGAAATACATGCATGAAATACTATTTAAACCTATAACATTTTACATAACATTTACCTATTTTATCTCACAATTCTGACTTATTCTTGCTAATGCAAGTTTATATCTCCTAGTTCGGACTTTATAACTTTATTCAAGTCAACAATTGCGAGTTTGTCAATTCTAAGGAAAAAAAGCCAGATGTGTGGAATTATAAACTAAAAAGAAAGAACGACGAGTTGATTTTTCTTACCAGAATTGTGAGATATAATCTCGGAATTGCAAGAAAAAAGTCAAATTTTTGAAATATAAACTCAAAATTACATTTTTATTATTTTATTCCATGGCTTGAATAGACTGCTATGTTAAAACTGTCATTTTCTGCCACCAGATAGGCTCCGCCCACAAAAATGTCATCACTGTTTGCAAACACTGAAATTGGTCTACAGCGTTTCATGCTACAAATGCTACATAGGTTTCTAGATAACAAATACACTATTATTATCATCATCTTCTGTTTTCTTCTCCTTGAAGAAAAGGGGTGGTAACACCAGGTCTCACAGAAGACGAGCTATGGAGGGCAAAGTATGTTTTTGATTCAGCATTCCATCCAGACACAGGCGAGAAAATGCTCCTGATTGGTCGCATGTCTGCTCAGGTCCCCATGAACATGACCATCACTGGATGCATGATGACGTTTTACAGGTAAATCATGCTGGCTTTTGCTGTGTAATCCATTATTGTAGTGCAGCTGTAGGACTTGGTGGATATTTTCTGGATAATAAATGATTGCCCGCAAATAATGCTGAATATTTATATATTTTTTCTTGCTTTTAGAACAACTCCAGCAGTTCTGTTTTGGCAGTGGATCAATCAGTCTTTCAATGCAATAGTCAACTATACCAACAGGAGCGGAGACGCCCCCATCACAGTAAAGTGAGTAGGGTTGGGTATCGAGAACCGGTTCCAAATTTCCCATAACCAGGTATTCAATAAGACACGGGGATTTTCGATTCCACTTAACGATTCCTGTGTTTGCATTTTAATGTGATTTTAAACGATTTAAGCGCAGGAAGGGAAAGAACTTGTGCACTGTTTTGCGTGCGCGGCACACATCTGAAGCGCGAGCACAGAGAACCACGTTCCCGGCCCCTGTATTTGTTCTCGAACTGTTCTGTGCATTTCCACTGCAGAAAAGGTAGTTCCGGGCCAGAACTGAATTCTTTTTCACATCTTGCAACCAATATGTACAAAATTACATCAGTATATCCTTGTAAACACAGCCATTTTTGTCTTAAGTGAACGTAAACAGGTGAGAAAGAAAACGCACGAGTATTTTAGATCCGCATGCATTCGGTTTTAAAGAGACAGCAGCCTAATAAACGTGCTGCCTGTCATTAATTTTAATCAAAGAACAAAAGAAAATCATTCACTGATCTTGATTGAATATCTTTTGTAACTTTCATGAGATTAATCTATATTTTATTTATGAAAAGAAAACGGTAGTGTTTTTAAACCTTGGATTTCAATTTCTGTAGGCCTACCTGAAATTTGTTCAGCTGTATTTATTTATGATATTAATAATTGATTTGTTTGTTCCTATTTTATTACTGACTGTGTACTTGTCTTTACCAATGTAATGTTTGAAATGTATGTTAGTCTAGTTGTTTTTGCTGTGGTATTTTTGTTAAAAGCGTAGGCCTAAGTGTTCTGTAGGCTGCTGATTTTTGCTCATGTTATACAGCTGCAACAGAATGCTTTGTAAAAAGACAGAATAAATGACTTTTTATCTTATTGGAATCGAAACTAGGAATCGATAAGAAGAGGAATCGATAAGCAGAATCGGAATCAATAAAATTCAAACGATACCCAACCCTAAAAGTGAGAGGACTTTAGATCATGCATATGAACATTTGTTTCACTTAATGCATTTATCTTGTGCTCTACTTTGACCTAATTTGCAAAATCCCTAAATTCCTAATATGTCCTTGCAGCCAGCTTGGCACAGCATATGTATCGGCGACCACAGGGGCCGTGGCTACTGCTTTAGGACTAAATGCATTAGCAAAGGTAATGGTCTTGATTTCTAATGTTTAAGGGCTGTAACACTTTCACAGCAAAGTAATACATATTAGAGTGTTTACTACTCAGTGCTCACTTTTTGTTTTCATGTATTAATCAATATTTATGTTTAAACAAAAAATTATTTTACTGTCTTTCAGCATGTGTCTCCACTAATAGGACGCTTTGTTCCTTTCGCTGCTGTAGCTGCTGCTAACTGTATTAATATTCCACTCATGAGACAACGGTAAATAATTACCTAAAACAAATCTTTTGCATAAAGAGCTTTGACCTAATTTTACTAGGGTTGCTCAGAATTGGTTGTTCGGTAGTCATGAAATACTGGAATCGCAAAAAAAGGTCTCTCAATGCATATTATATGTACAGTTCAAAAGTTTGGGGTTGGTAAGATTTTAAATGTTTTTGAAAGAAGTCTGTTATGCTCATCAAGGTTGTATTTATTTGATCAAAAATATAGTAGAACATTAATATTGCGAAATATTAAATCATTATTTTCTATTTGAATATATTTTAAAATGTAATTTATTCCTGTGATGGCAAAGCTGAATTTTCAGCAGCCATTACTCCAGTTTTTACATGATCCTTCAGAAATCATTCAAATATGCTGATTTGCTGCTCAAGAAACAGTCCTTATAGTTATCAGTGCTAAAGTTGTGCTGCATAATATTTTTGAGGAAACCTAATACATTTTTTCATGATTCTTTGATGAATAGAAAGTTCAGCAAAAATAGAACAGCATTCATTTGAAATAGAAATCTTTTGTAATATTATAAATGCCTTTACTGTCACAATTTTAATGCATCCTTGCTGAATAAAATTATAATTTCTTAAAAAAACAACAACCCAAAAACAAACATTTGACCGGTAGTGTATATTGTGTGCTGCTGTTCATTTAACAGACATGAAGTGATGTAAACTATGTTGTTTCTATTGTTTTTCAATCAGGGAACTCAAACACGGCATTCCAGTAACAGATGAGAATGACAATCGGTTAGGAGAATCTTCAAAGGCAGCTCAACAGGCCATCACACAAGTGGTGGTTTCCAGAATCCTCATGGCCTCTCCGGGAATGGGTTTGTTTACTCTAAATCTCTGAATCTGTCTCTTATTAAAGGATTACTCCACCCCAAAATGAAAATTTTGTCATTAATCACTTACCCCCATGTCGTTCCAAACCCGTAAAAGCTTCGTTCGTCTTCAGAACACAATTTAAGATATTTTGGATGAAAACCGGGAGGCATGTGACTGTCCCATTGACTGCCAAGTAAATTACACTGTCAAGGTCCAGAAAAGTATGAAAGACATCATCAGAATAATCCATCTGCCATCAGTGGTTCAACCGCAACGTTATGAAGTGACGAGAATACTTTTTGTACGCGAAGAAAACAAAAATAATGACTTTATTCAACAATTCGTCTCCTCTGTGTCTCTCCACATCACTGTAGCGCCATTTTGGAGAATATACGCTGAACGCTAGCAGCGTACGCTCTTCTGTGTCAGCCGCGACACAAGGATACATTTTCTATGTGTATTTACGCTTTGATTTGAACGAAAACAGCACATCCAGAAGAGCATACGCTGCTAGCGTTCAGCATATATTCTCCAAAATGGCGCTACAGTGATGTGGAGAGACACAGAGGAGACGAATTGTTGAATAAAGTCATTATTTTTGTTTTCTTCGCGTACAGAAAGTATTCTCGTCACTTCATAA
Source organism: Sinocyclocheilus anshuiensis (assembly GCF_001515605.1). Lineage (NCBI taxonomy): Eukaryota > Metazoa > Chordata > Actinopteri > Cypriniformes > Cyprinidae > Sinocyclocheilus > Sinocyclocheilus anshuiensis. Next base: position 43,963 of record NW_015554061.1, read on the forward strand.
CGTTGCGGTTGAACCACTGATAGCAGATGGACTATTCTGACGATGTCTTTCATACTTTTCTGGACCTTGACAGTGTAATTTACTTGGCAGTCAATCGGACAGTCACAAGCCTCCTGGTTTTCATCCAAAATATCTTAAATTGTGTTCCGAAGACGAACAAAGCTTTTAGGGGTTTGGAACGACATGGGGGTAAGTGATTAATGACAAAATTTTCATTTTGGGGTGGAGTAACCCTTTAAGCTGACTGCAATAGAATGGACTTTGCACCTATGTTTATAAAATTATGCACGTACAGGGACGTACAAAAGTCTGAGACCACACTGAAAATCTGGAATCTAATTTAAACCTAGTAATAATGCTGAGGAATTTTATATGTAATAGAATATAAAATATCAGGATTTTTGTGAGTGGTCTGGTCTCAAACTTAAAACCCCCACTGTAGGTCTTATGCACATGCGATTTTGATTTATCAAAGTGCATTATCTGGTTATGGGACACTGTAATAACAAATAAATAATCTATCACTCTAATTAAATCTTCCTATAGCCATCCCTCCATTTTTAATGAACTCTTTGGAAAAGAAGGCCTTCCTGAAGGTAATTTCTAAGCTACATTATAAACATGTTGTTTACGTGAATGAAAATCTTAATGAAAGTTGTTTAGCCTTAGCATAGCACGCACACACCCAACTACAGTGTCTGCTTGAATGCAGTAGCCCTTAAAATGGCCCCATAGAATCATGGGCTTTGTTGCCAGGTTGATTTTCTCCCCCCTTTATTTTTCAGAGGTTTCCGTGGATGAGTGCACCCATTCAGGTTGGCTTGGTTGGGTTTTGGTGAGTTTCCAAAGATAGATATATAGTCTAATAAACAGTTGTTTCTTAAAAGGCATTCAAGAATTTGTGACCCATTCTTTTGTACATTCTTTCTTTTTCTTAGCCTTGTGTTTGCAACCCCATTGTGCTGTGCGTTATTCCCACAAAAGAGGTGAGAACGTTCTCAAAAATGTTTGGATGGAATGAATTAGGAATCTTTTCAGAATAATTTGTTTTATGAATCATTCTGTTGCACTTTATCATTTTTTTTATTTATTTTTTTCAAATTAAAATCATGCAGCTCTATGGCACTGAGCCGTTTGGAACCAGAGCTGCAGGAGAAGATTCGAGCCTGTCATCCTGGAGTAGAGACTGTCTACTTCAACAAAGGACTGTAAAGACAAACGTCGGTGAATCTGCTCTCTACTGTAATGGATTCACGTACCATCTAAAACATCTCTTTGTGTGCCAAAGTTCACCCATTCCTCTCCAGGACATCCCAACTCAGTTATTTTGTAAGATGTTTTTACATTTTTGACTGTTTGAATTGTTTTTAAGCTAAATCCTCATTGTCATTGCTGATCTTTTGTCTGACGTGTATGACGGTACACACCACTGTATACACATGTAATTTATTTTTTTTTAATTTCTGAAATAATTTTGTTTGCTGCCAGATTATTCCATGTGCCATTCAATGTCGTTTTCAGTAAGGATCAAAGATAGCTGGTGTTGACCTTGGTTTTCTTTTCCGTTAGTCTGTATTGCATTGTTGATGTCAGTATTTCGTCTTTGCAGTTTATGTTACTGCCAAATTTCATTTCAGTTTCAAGAAAAGTCAAGGGACCTCTTAATGACAATAGTGCAATCCATTGAAAAAGTTGCCAAATACAAACCTCTGCTGCACATTTCCTTAGATGCAGGTTTAATAAATCGATAAACTACAGCATGGGTTTTAAGAAGAGTTTTATCTATTTTACTATCCTCAGTATTTTGAGTTTAACTAGGATGTTATACAAGAATAGCGTGTATGTTCATATGTTTTCTTCTGCCTGTCGACAGTGCATGAACAAACTTTTTGTAAGTGAAAATAGTGTGCGGTTAAAGTTCAACATGTTCTCATTGACTGTTCCAAAGTCCACTCCTTTAGCAATTCAAGGTAACACATTGTTTTTCAATATAAACTTATCAAACCTGCATCTTTTTTTCTGTTTAATGAAAGGCCATTTACTTCAGTCCACCCTAAAAACTGCCTTTTCATTTGCCATATTTTGTTATGTTTAAGGTAACACACAGCGCTCTACATTAAACCTACCAGAATAACTAGAATAATCAAACAGTATAGAGGTCAATGACTAATGGAAGCTAATGTGTCATTTTCTGTATCTTTTAAAGAAAGGACACAATCCAAATGTTTTTTGTTTTTTTTTAACTAGTGTGACTTTTCCTTTTATTGCCTTTCCATAAATCCTGTTTCTGTTTTGCCATCATGGCCAAAGTATGTGGACAGTTCCTTTGAGTTTGGCTATTTCAGTCATTTATGATGACAAGTATTAATGCAACTGCATAAAGACATTCTATCTAGACAGAGAATTGTATTTTAAAGGAATAGTTCCATGTAGTTTTGGTTATGTTATGTATTAGATTTAATGATGTTAATCTTTGTGAACTTTCCATTTAATTGACTAAATCTCCATGTGTTGAGGTATTTAAATATGTTTAATACATAACCTACCAAGACAGCGTAACAGCTCTCAGTTAGCTGTGTGTTGTTGAGTGCTCTGATTTTTGTTTATGTGAGACTGTTGATGTGCCACATTTGTTCAGTTCTTGAATGTAGTGTTAGCAGTAATGAAATCAAACTGAGAACATGTACATTTCTGTGGATATATGGCTGGTTATGTTGGTAGCCAACTCATTGTTTTTAACTGTGACAAAAGCACAATAGTCCTTGTTCTTCAAGATTCCCTGAAGGTTTTCAGTGTTATGCATTACGGATATCTGTGAAAGTAGATAGAAAGTGTGTGATGGTTAGGGAAGAATTTTTGGTGTTTATAATTTGTTGAATATTATTTTGTGGCCAGATCAGGGTCACCAGCATCACCAATATTCACAGGGCCCGGGACAATATTTTCAAAAATGTCTTTGTCCCCCTCAATGATGGCCCTAGGTGCTCAGATCTTTGATATTTCCTATTCCATTTGAAATCTGTGATACTTAGAGATCTTGTATAAATGAAATGAATTCATAACTGATGTAAACAAGCAAATGCTGGTGTGTTCAGGAGAATCACAACAGCATTGTAGCCACGAGGATCTTTAGACCGGAATTTACAGCACACCTGTTCTTTTTGATCTTTATGAGGTAGCTAATTTTATTAATTATATACTAAGTAAAATGCAGTGTTTTCCTGGACAAGAATACATTCCCTTGTGCATTGAACACAGCATAATACTGTTTGTTTCCTGATCCCACATTACTTGATCAATAACTTAAGGCATCTGCATACTGGAAACAAAACGGGAATACTCTGAGGTGTGACTCAATGGTCTGCTCTTTAAATGAACAAGTTGCTCTCGTACAATAATTTGTTTACAGTGAATGAGATGGGTGTATGATTTTAAAGATCTTATTTGACAGTGAATGGGGATAATGTACTGTGTGGATTACCTAAATGAAATAAAGAGTATGGAGCAATGGATTGATTTTGTGGCTTGTCCTCATATCAATTAGATTGATTTTGTGGCTTGTCCTCATAGCAATTGTGTGTGTGTGTGTGTGTGTGTGTGTTTGTGTGTGTGTGTGTATCACACTAGATTTTGGGGCTGTGCAATTTAATTTCTTACAGTTTGCTCAGTATGAATGAACAGACATTAGTTCACTTACCTTCAACTGGTTGTTGTGCTATTCATCAGTATTCAGCACTCATGCCTAAACATGTATGAATGTCATCGCATTAAATACAATCATAACAAAAATAGCTTAAATTAAATTATAAAATAATATACTGGTAAAAAGATTAAGTATTTGGCTTCAAACATTATTGGAACAAGTTCATAGTTAACCTGTTAGCGTTCTGAGGGTTAACTTTGTGACATACAACAACTCAAAAAAAAAAGATAAAGATGTCACATATCTTTGGAAAGCTGAGATTCTTGTGACTGGAATGATGCAAACCATTTTAAGATACAATCAACTCAGCAGATACAATCAGTGTCTTTGTAAGACCGCCAGCAAGGCTTCATGCTGTGATCACATTGTGTTTTCCAGCTAACAGCTCCCAGCTATAGTCATCTGCAGGCATCTGTTTGCTAAAAAAATGTAGGCTGAATGTTTTTTTCCTTTCTCAGTGTGTTCAAAGTTCTATTACTCAATACCAGCAAGACGTACAGTGATTCTGAGGTTTGTTCTGTTTAGTAACAAACCTCAAGAGTGTCACCTTTCAAAAGAGACCAAAATCATGCATATACTCCAAATGGTTCAAGAACAGCATGTAATTTACTTTGGGTATGCCTTTTTTTTTAGGCGTTTTAGACACATTTTACAGGAATGCTAAGGGGTTAATGTGATGAACTACATCTGTTAACTTGAGGGAAACCGACTTCACCCTCTAAAACCTTAGAAGTATTTGCAAACATTTCTGGAAAAATATTATTTTTTCTAGAAAAGCTCTAAACTTATTTATTTAAATGTGTCTGCTTTATTATTATCTTTAAAATTCATAACTTTTAAAGGTGGCCCAAGTGTCTTCTGTTGCTGATTGTAGGCAAGGAGTATGAATAAAACGGGTAAAGGGTGACACATGCTGGACATACATGGAACTCAGCACTTCAGGCAGTTTACTGTAGACACAACCAGTGTTGGGGGTAACTCATTACAAGTAACGCGAGTTACGTAATCAGATTACTTTTGTTCAAGTAACTAGTAAAGTAACGCATTACTTTTTAATTTACAAGAAAATATCTGAGTTACTTTTTCAAAAAAGTAATGCCAGTTACCTTGTTTTCCCATTTATTGACTGACAAGTCTCCTGTCCCCAAACTGGGAGAAATCGGAAGTGCAGAGGAGTTGTGTGCGCTGTGTGAACATGATGCTACTGTAGTTCTAGACTAAATGTGAATTAATTCATCCCACTCACAAAAAAAAAGAATTTCCACAACACTGGACACAACCATATACAATCAGTAGATGATATCTGTAGATGTAGAGAAATTAAAAAAAAAAAAAACAGAATCAGTTGGAAAAAGGATCACCGTGTCAGTATTTTGTTGAACCACCTTTTGCTTTCATTACAGCCTTTCAGATTTTTAATGGGGTTTAAGTCTGAGCTCTGACTAGGTTACGCAAGGACATTCACCTTTTTCTCCTTCATCCACTGTGTGGTCAGTTCTGCTGTGTGCTTTGGGTCATTGTCATGTTGGAAGGTAAACCTTCTTCCCATTGACAACTGTCTGGCAGAGGGCAGCAGATTTTCCTGAATAATCTAAGGTATTTTACCCCATGCATTTTTCCTTCTATCCTGACAAGTGCTCCAGTCCCTGCTGCAGAGAAACACCCCCATAACAGGATATTACCACGTCTGTGCTTTACTGAAGGAATGCTGTTATCTGGATGCTGAGCTGGATTGGATTTCTGCCAGACATATCGTTTGGTGTTGAGGCCAAATAATTCAATTTTAGTCTCATCTGCCTCAGAATCTTCTAGGTGTGTTTTGGCAAAGTTCAGTCATAACTGCATGTGGCCTTTCTTGAGGAGTGGCTTTATCATGCAACCCTCCCATACAAGCCTTGCACATCTAGACTTTGCAATATTTGCCCACTCTTCTTTGCAGAACTGCTCAAGTTCAGTTAAATTTGATGGTCATTCCACAGATTTTCAATGGGGTTTAAGTCTGGGCTCTGACCAGGCCATGAAAGGACATTCAGCTTTTTCTCCTTAAACCACTGTGTGCTCAGTTTTACTGTGTGTTTGGCTCATTGTCATGTTGGAAGGTAAACCACCTTTTGACCACTTTCTGGCAGAGGGCAGCAGATTTTCCTCAAGAATTCAACTGTATTTTGCCCTATGCATTTTTCCTTCTATCCTGACAAGTGCTCCAGTCCCTGCTGCAGAGAAACACCCCCATAACAGGATATTACCGCCTCCGTGCTTCACTGTAGGAATGCTATTATTTGGATGGTGAGCTGTATTGGAATTCTGCCAGACATATGCTTGGGTGTTGAGGCCAAATAATAACATTTTAGTGTCATCTGCCTCAGAATCTTCAAGGTGTGTTTTGGCAAAGCTCAGTCGTGACTGCATGTGGCCTTTCTTGAGGAGTTGCTTTCTTCTTGTGACCCTCCCATACAAGCCACATTTGTGGAGAATTTGTGAAATTGTTGTCACATGCACACAATGAACAGTCTTTGTCATAAATTCCTGCAACTGCTTCAGAGTTGCTGTAGGCCTCTTGG
>NW_015554061.1:50239-54213 GCF_001515605.1 Sinocyclocheilus anshuiensis
CTTATTTTATTACTGACTGCTTACTTGTAATTTTTTATTCAATTCAAAGTTTGAAATCAAGCTATCTCGTGCTACTGCACCAAAATTACCCCACTGTAAAATAAAAAAAACACTGAGTGAGCAAAAATTTGTGAGATAGCTAGTTATAATGGTAATTAAATAATGTTTACATATGTATAAAAGCCTGCATTAAAATCTGTCATATAAATTGGTCTCTTCATTAGAAATTAGCCTACTGATTGCCACCATTGATGGACAAATTTTTAAAATAATATTAAAAATATCTGTATGAGATTATATTCTGCAGTTCTTCCCTGCTGTACCGAATATCTATACTTTTCAAATTTTCATATTGAAGTTAGAAATTCAAATATTGTGACAATTTATTTTGTAGGGTGCCACAAGTTTGTTAAAATTTCCAAAGGGTGCCGCGACTAAAAAAAGGTTGGGAAACACTGTTCTAATCATTCCACAGATTTTTAATGGGGTTTAAGTCTGAGCTCTGACTAGGTTACGCAAGGACATTCACCTTTTTCTCCTTCATCCACTGTGTGGTCAGTTCTGCTGTGTGCTTTGGGTCATTGTCATGTTGGAAGGTAAACCTTCTTCCCATTGACAACTGTCTGGCAGAGGGCAGCAGATTTTCCTGAATAATCTAAGGTATTTTACCCCATGCATTTTTCCTTCTATCCTGACAAGTGCTCCAGTCCCTGCTGCAGAGAAACACCCCCATAATAGGATATTACCACCTCCGTGCTTCACTGTAGGAATGCTATTATTTGGATGGTGAGCTGTATTGGAATTCTGCCAGACATATGCTTGGGTGTTGAGGCCAAATAATAACATTTTAGTGTCATCTGCCTCAGAATCTTCAAGGTGTGTTTTGGCAAAGCTCAGTCGTGACTGCATGTGGCCTTTCTTGAGGAGTTGCTTTCTTCTTGTGACCCTCCCATACAAGCCACATTTGTGGAGAATTTGTGAAATTGTTGTCACATGCACACAATGAACAGTCTTTGTCATAAATTCCTGCAACTGCTTCAGAGTTGCTGTAGGCCTCTTGATAGCCTCTCTGAGTGGTTTCCTCCTGGCTCTTTCATCCAGTATGGAGCGACGTCCTGATACAGGGAGGGTCTGTGTTGTACCGAACACCTTCCACTTCTTAATAATAGACTTCACTGTGCTTCTAGACATTGATAAAGCCTTTGAATTTTTTTTTTTATCCATCTCCTGACTTGTGCACTGTCTTTTGACAGTGCCTTGCCACCCATAGTTGATTGTTTGCTTCAGTTGCACTACCAAGGACTGAAATGCTCCAGGAAAGCTCTTTTCATACTGAGCTAATCAAAATTACCACCACTTGGATGTTTTAAGTTTCACTGAGTAAATACAGCTGGATAAAACAAAAACTGTCTGTCTTCATTTCAGGCTGCAAAGCAACAAAATGTGATTATTGTGATCCGGAGATCCGAAGCTTTCATCGGTTTGATGGTGTTTGCTACAAAAATGGAAAAACAATGCGCCTGTTGTACTTGTAACACTGATTCCATGTATCCTGAGAAGATGGGCAATGGAATTAATTTTATTCCATTTCCTAAACCCAAACAAAACAGAGCAAAATGTCCCGAAGCATTCTACCCCAATCCCAATGAAGACGAAAACGTTCATTTTCTGGTTGTCATATTCTCATTAAGTTACCATTTTCATCTGCTCAAGCAGAACGTTAATGTCTTCTTGTGTTTCAGCAAGGTATCTCTGGCTAAAACTAGCTAACTTTAAAGTTTGTGAGATGCTAAGGTACAAACTAGCTAACTGTTCTCACTTCATGTACAGTGTAGGTAAAAAAAAAAAAACACATAGACGAAGGTCTACATTTCAGTGCCTCTCCATATTAAACTGGTTAAATGTAAATTAATTTAATCTTATCCTGTGGTACATGAATCCTGGATGTTGTCATCTGCGATCGTGACGAACGTAACACGAGGCTTCTACCGCTGTCATGGACGCCGGACGGCGGTAAAGTTAGTTTGACGTTTGACATTCATGAGACATTCGGTTTCATACTGTTATGTTTTGAGCCCAAACTAACTCAGATAGACATGAAAATGCTCTTTACGTTGCACGAGGCTTAATCTGCACGGTGATCTGTAAACCCTCGCTTCCAAATTAATCTTGTTAGGTTACCTAGGGTGACCATATTTTAGTTTTCCAAAAAGAGGACAGTGTGGAAAACTAAAATATATTTTTTGTGTTTGTTTGCTTGTTTTGTTTTTATAATAAATAAAAACAAAACAAGTAGATTGAATAGAAAAAGAAGAGGGAATGCTAGTGTTAGAGGGTCATTTTTAAATGTCAGTAGAACAGAAAAAGAATAGATAATGCTTGTGTTAGAAGGTCATTATTTATAATAAATAAAAAGAAAATAAGTAGAAAGAAAGAACAGAGAATGCTAGTGTTAAAGGCTCCTTTTTTCTTTTTAAATAAAACAAGTAGTTAGAATAGAAATAGAATAGAGTGTGCAAATGTTAGAGGGTCAGTTTTTTAAATAAAACAAGCAGATAAAATTAGAATTGCCATTATAATAGAGAGTGCTAGAGTTAGATGGTCAAATGAAGATGAAAGAGATGTGTTTTCAGCTGTTTCTTGAAAATGATTAAGGACCCTTGATCTGCTTGGATTGAGCTGGGCAGGTCATTCCACCAGGAGGGAACAGTTAATGTAAAAGTCTTATCATAAGTTTTATCATAGGTAGAATGCAAAATGTTTCAATACAAGCATTTCAGTCAAATGTAATTTATAAAATATTTCAAACCTTTAACACACTTGGGAAAATCAACCCATGGCAACAGTTAAAAAGTAGCCCAATACTGTGGGAAAAAACGTGGCAACCCTGCATCCAAGAAGAATCAGAATCAGAAGAGCTTTATTACCAAGTATGTTTACACACACAAGGAATTTGACTTGACGACAGGAGCTTCCAGTGTAGAAGAAAGTACAGACATAGTGCAGACATACATAGGAATAACACAGTAGGGATGGAATATAACACTAATGTAAGAAAAGTAAAACAGAAATTAAATAATAATGTACTGTATACAGAAATAGAAGTATAGATAAAAAATGTAATTGTTTAGATAAATCTACAGATATGTTATAAGTGTGCAGATATGTTATTTACAAAGTGTGCAGTTTACAAGTGTACAAATTTTGGATTCTGTGTATAAATATGTCAGTTGTGACGGATGATGTATAATTATGAAAGTTTAATTGTTCAGGCTGAATATAGCCTGTGGGAAAAAACTGTTCTTTTGCCTAGCTGTTCTGGTGGTCAGTGCTCTGTTGCGCTGACCAGAAGGCAACAGTTCGAAGAGAGAGTGGGCTGGGTGTGAGGGGTCCAAGGTGATTTTTTTAGCCCTTTTCCTCACTCTGGAGGTGTAAAGATCTTACAGATCTTTTGCAACCTGTTTGCTACCTCGTTTAAAACTCAAGTCTATTTCAGGAAACAAAAAGGGAGGGGGGTTGCAGGGGTGGTATAGGTGAATGTGTGATGTGCAGATCAGAGCGGATGGGGGGTGGTAGACTGGTCTTTTCAAATCGGCAGTAAAACACGTTCAGATCGTCAGCCAGTTGTTGATTCTCCACAAACTGTGGGGGTGGTGTCGTTCCTCAGACCAGTCCATTCTGATTTTGTAGCTGAACCAAGCCAGACAGTTATGGATATAACTGTATATAACACAGGACAGACTCAATGATAGCAGAGTAGAACTGTTTCAGCAGCTCCTGTGGCAGGTTGAATTTCCTCCGCTGGCGAAGGAAGTACAACCTCTGCTGGGCCTTTTTAGCAATGGAGTCTATGTGAGTGTCCCACTTAAGGTCCTGAGAGATGGTGGTGCCCAAGAACTGGAATGACTCTACTGCGGTCACAGTGCTGTTCATGAGTGGGGGGAGTGCAGGGGGGTTTCTCCTGAAGTCCCCGA
>NW_015554061.1:54366-82883 GCF_001515605.1 Sinocyclocheilus anshuiensis
GGTGGGGGAGGGAGGGAGGGGGGTTGCAGGGGTGGTATAGGTGAATGTGTGATGTGCAGATCAGAGCGGATGGGGGGTGGTAGACTGGTCTTTTCAAATCGGCAGTAAAACACGTTCAGATCGTCAGCCAGTTGTTGATTCTCCACAAACTGTGGGGGTGGTGTCTTGTACATGGTGAAGTTCCTCAGACTAGGGCTGTGCAAAATTTCGAATGCGATTTTCATGCGCATCTCGTCAGTAAAGCCGCTTCTGGTAATTAGTAGTAAATCTCCAGTACGTACTTTCAGATGGAGCGGCATTCAACGGGAGCGAGATTAAGAAAACAGCCAAATCCCAGACATTTTGGGCGATTAAGAATTCCCGGCCGGACGCATTTGTTTTAGGTCCAAAAAGAGGACATGTCCGGGGAAAAGAGGACGTATGGTCACCGTAACGTTACCCACCATATTTATTTTAAAATCTTTTATATATCCCTCCATGGCATATTTAAGTAACTTGAATGGTGGTCCTTCTGTGTTCAAAATTGATCAAAAACATCTTGGGACAAGATTTTCACATTGACAGCTGTCATTGTAAGACAGTTAGTAACTCCATTTGTTTGTTAGCAACTAAGGGGGGCGGGGCGAGACACTTAAACCAAATAAACAAGTGTTCTCTGAAACAAGTGCGTTTGTAAGTGAAGTTGGAGGAGTGAACATGGGCAACACGGACAGCATTTTAATTCAGCAGGGGGTGTTTCCATCAATTGGCCATGTTAGAATGGTTGAGAGAGAGAGAGAGAGAGAGAGAGAGAGAGAGAGAGGACGAACGCAGCACAATATATGAGAGCATACTGTCAGTGCTATTGCATTTATCTGCATGGCTGCTACAGATGTAAACACATATCCTGTAAGTTATTTAATTGCTTCTTATATTTGCTGCACATAATTATTCTCAGTATGACATGCATATTCATTCTTGATAAAGTTGCAATGTGTGCAGCAAGAGGTATGAAGACTGGATTGGTTGGTCAAAGATGATTCAAACTTTTTCACATTTCATAATTTGCTTGTATTTATGTGCTAATATGTGCAGTTAGTTTGCTGGTTGCAATGGAGTGGAAAAAAGGTTTAGTGTGCTTGAGTTTGATTCAAGCAACACAAGACTGAGTTTAGCTAAAGCATTATATTTTGCTCTGCTGTAAATCACTGTTTGTAATGCTTCATAATGCATATCATGAAACTATTTCTAGATGAATATGCTAGTAGTTTATATTTATAGTTTAACATTGGGGTTTTTCTCTGGTTAAATCCACTGTCAAAGTCATTTCAAGCTGATTAGTTCTTGTAAGCAGATCAGCTTTGGTTCTTCTGGTTGTTGCTTCAGTCAACACACATCCCAAGTCTGTAATGTTTTTGCATTGGTGCAATAGTATCATCCTAATACTGTTCATTTATCGTTTTAAAATGCCCTTTAACTTGTTGCATTTGTGAACCCAGCACTTAAAGAGCAAAAGCAGTGAAAACCTTCAGTTACTGAGAAACACAGGCTGCATAAAAAGTCCTTTGTGCTCCAGTGTGTGTGTTAAGAATACTGGGGCAGTGGAACAGATGAAGGCTGTGTGAAACACTTCCTTGTGTTTGTACAGAGTGAGGAGCTCTGAATACCTCAGCATGCTGCTTTTCTCTGTGATCGACACTCAAACCCGGATCCATGCATACCAATATGCTCAGTGTACTTACAAACTGACATGGGTCAGTATCTCCCATGTATTAATAGACACATTAGGGCGGACTATAAATTTGTGATGGAGCACTGATAATATTTTTGAAACAGTATTACAATTTAAAACAACTGTTTTCATTTGAATATATTTTAAAATGTAATATATTTCTGTGATGCAAAGCTGAATTTTCTGAAGCTCCACTCAGAAATCATTCTAATATGTTAATTTGATGCTTAGGAAAGAAATTTCTTAATATTATCCATGTTCACAACAGTTGTGCTGCGTAATATCTTTGTGAAAACGGTGATACATTGTTTTAACAGGATTCTTAGAAAGGTCAAAAGAGCAGCATTGATTTAAAATAGCAACACTATTAATGTCTTTACTGACACTTATGATCAATGTCAATGCATTCCTTAATACAAAAAAAAATAAAAATTAAGGAATTACCCCAAATATATATATATATATATTATTAGATTTAATATGTAAATGTAATTGTATGTATTTACTTTAGTAAACTTCAATACATTTATAGATTTACTGTTTAATTGATTATTAAGCCATTATTATTTTTGCAAACAAAAATAAATGCTAGGTGTTCTTTGCTTAATTAAATTCACTAAAATATAATTTTGTGAAAACATTTTTACAAAAACGCTTGCAGCAATTATTCATGACACTATCAAATTTTTCTGGTATGTCATGTCAAACTTTTTTGATCTCAGAGTGAGGAGATGAGGACTCTCTCTCTCAACGGTCATGTCGGTTTTGACGGTCTTCCTGATCAGCTGGTCAGCAAATCAGTGAGCCAAGGATTCAGCTTCAACATTCTCTGCGTGGGTGAGAAAGAAGTGCTTTTAAGATTCTGCAGACCTGGTATGTAAATATTAAAATTGATGCGAAAGATTGCAAGAATGTGCCCTCTTTTACAGGTGAAACTGGCATAGGCAAATCTACATTAATGAACACATTATTTAACACAACGTTCGAGAGTGAAGAGGCCAGCCACTTCCAGAGCAGGGTGCATTTACGCCACAGAACATACAGCCTGCAGGAAAGCAATGTGGATTTGCAGCTAAGCATTGTAGACACTGTGGGATTTGGCGACCAGATTAATAAAGAGGAAAGGTAATGCTTGAGACTTCAGTAACCCAGTGACATTGATAATGAAGTACCAAGGTCAAAATTCTAAACTTTCTTTTGTTTCTCTGTAGTTATAAACCTATTGTGGACTACATTGACTCCCAGTTTGAAAACTTCCTTGAAGAAGAGCTTAAAATTAAACGCTCCCTTTACAACTATCATGATTCACGCATCCACATCTGCCTCTATTTTATTTCTCCCACCGGTCACTCACTGAAATCTCTGGACTTAGTTACCATGAAGAAACTGGACAGCAAGGTACATTGTTCACAAAGTGTATGTTATATATACTACCTCATGAAATCTTAAGTTATATACATAGAATTGTAGAATTAGTGTATATCCATATATTGCCTTCCCAACCAGGTCAACATTATTCCCATCATAGCGAAGGCAGACACTATATCCAAGAGCGAGCTTCAAAAGTTTAAGATCAAGATCATGAGTGAACTGGTCAGCAATGGTGTTCAGATCTACCAGTTCCCAACAGATGATGAAGCTGTGGCTGAAATAAACTCTTCTATGAATGTAAGAGAAGCTCAAGTTCAAATATATGATGTTATGATTTCAGATATATGTTTTAGAACAATTTTGCTATTGATCAGAATAGATATATGCTCCTAGACACCTTTAATGTTGAGCCAGTGACTTGTTGCAGGCACATCTCCCTTTTGCTGTGATTGGAAGCAGTGAAGAGGTTAAAATTGGGAACGAAATGGTACGAGCCAGAGAGTACCCATGGGGAGTGTTACAGGGTAGGTAGTGCTGCTAGAACATAAAGATATTTATCATTGTCTTACTTTAAGTTAGACAAAAATGGGCAAATTGGGCAATGCTATATTTTTCTCTTTTTTTATATACTGATAAACACAGGAAACCGAGCAAATGCAAATGAATAGCAAAGGATGCACTGTGTCAATATTAACGCAAAGCAAGCAGCAGACGGTGTCTTGATTACTGTAGCAGGCATTATGAGAACTACACCAGATTATTAGTGAAGTTATGTTGTCTGGGCTTTGTCCTCAGTGGAGAACGAGAGTCACTGTGACTTTGTAAAGCTGAGAGAGATGCTAATTCGTGTCAACATGTCGGACCTGAGGGAACAGACCCACGCCAGACACTATGAGCTGTACCGCCGCTGCAAACTGGAGGAGATGGGCTTCAAAGACACCGACCCTGACAGCGAACCCTTCAGGTACTGCAACACACTTCCACAGCTCATGATGTCCTTACATAATGCTGCTACTTGTTGTTAAGAAGATCATGTAACAAAAGAGGCAGTGAATTCATTCTAAATTGTATAGTCATCATAGTCATATGTCCTCACACACAGTCTGCGGGAAACATATGTGGCCAAGAGGAGAGAATTTATTGGTGAGCTACAACTCAAGGAGGAGCAGATGAGACAGATGTTTGTCAACAAAGTGAAGGAGACAGAAGCAGAACTAAAAGAGAAGGAGAGAGAGGTAAGAATCACTGGATTTGACAATATTTTTGTATTAACGCAGGACAAAATTATATTTGTACAAGCCTTAATTTAATATAAATAGTCATGTAAAATTACATTATAACTGCTTTTAGTACAGACACTGCTTTGGAGAAAAATAATAAGAAAGAAAATGTAATACTTGACACTTTTAATTAAATGATCAAATAAAATCTTTAAATACTTGTCACTTTTTTAATAAATTATAAAATATTTAAATACTTATCACTTTTTATTAAAAAAAATTAAATATTTAGACACTTGTCACTTTTTATTCAATTTAAAAATAAAAATGCTACGTTTTTTAAATGCTTTAAATGCTTGTCACCTTTTAAATATTAACATAAATTATTTTAAATATCTGTCAGTTTTTATTAAATAATAAAACAAAATAAAATCTTAAATAAGTATTTATTAATTTAAAATGAATTAACTCTTTATTAAATAATAAAATATTTAATTAAAATAAATATTTAAATACTTGTCACTTTTTATTGAAAAAATATTTAAACACTCGTCACATTTTAGTAAATAATAAAACAATCTTCAAAAGCGTCACCTTTTATTAAAATAAATAAAAAAATAATACAATAAAATAAGCTCCTTTTGATTAAAGTAAATACATAAATACACACAATTGCAAGTATCTCAGCATTATAAACTAGTGCTGTTAATTGGTTAAATAATAATGGAATTTACATTTTTTATATTGAAATAATAAGACAAAAAATAAGGTAAAAGATTGTAAATGAGCCCTTGTTCTGTATTCCAAGCTGCATGAAAGATTTGAGATGCTGAAACAAACACATCAGGAGGAGAAGAGGAACCTGGAGGAGAAGCGTAGAGATTTAGAGGAGGAGATGAACACCTTCAACAGCAGGAGAGTGGCTGCTGAAACCCTACAGTCTTTTCAAGGCTCTTCTGCCTTCAAAAAAGACAAAGAGAAGAAAACATAAGCCTCCCCCCCCCCTTCTTTCCCATTTCAACCTCTGAGACTATCTGTTCCCATCTCTGGTAGTCACCATTTGTGAATGAGACTGATCTGTGTCTGCATTCACAAGCGTCTGAGGTCTTTTTGTTTGTCTGTGTTGGCTGACCGTCTTCAGGGCAGAGCTTCAATGCTGTAATATTAAAGCGCACTGGCAGACGGGATCTTGGCATGTTTAAGGATAGAGAGATAGATGATGACACTAGTTGCCTGGTACTGCCAGCTGTCGGGTCAGCATGCGTTTGCACCCCCTGATGAAGTGTGTTTGTAATTGTTTGCACTCACTTTGAATAAAATGAGTGTTAGATTGCTTGAAATATGTGTTAGTGCTCTTGGTTGGTTGCCAGTGGTTGGTAACATTATTTTTTTAATCTAGCTGATTTTATGTATGTCTATTAAACATTTTCTTTTCAGTTAACTGGCAATTCAAGGAAGCATCAGCATCTGCTGAGTAATTTTACCAGTCGCACCAGCTTGTCATGCTTTCAGGTGATGGTTATAAAACAAGCTCCTGCCTACCACACAATTCAACCTGTAATGCGGTACATATCAGACACGTCATTGGGCTGTGATGATCCACTGATGTGTACTTGATTCTTATGGATATACATTTTTATTAAAGGGATGGAGATTCACCCCAAAAATTAAATTTATAGTAATAATTTATTCACCCTCATGTTGTTACAAACTCATATGACTTTCTTTCGTTTGTGGAACATATTTTGAGAAGATATTTTTGTCCATAAAATGGAACTTAATGATAAGCAAAATAACTTTTGTGTTCCGCAGAAGAAAAAACAAGGGTTTAAAATGACGTGTAAGTGAATAAATGATGACAGAATTTAACATTTTAGGTGAACTATCACATTAAACATGAAGTTCTGTTTAACATTGTATTGGTTTGATTAAAACCAGTTAACTTGTCATTCTTATATTAATACAGAACTTGACTATGACAACTGAACTGTTAACATATAATTTAGATTTTTTTGTATTTTTCTTTAAACAGTTTAACCAGATAGAAAAGTACTGCACAAAATGAATTGTTTTATATTAACCAGGATAATTATGATATTTTTAAATGTTAAATTTCTCTGCTTATGTTATGGCTTACTTCTCCTACACAAATGCAACTGTATATTTTTCAGTAAAAAAAAAAAAAAAAATTCTTTATTTTGTTCTTTGTATTACTCACTTCTCTGTAAGTATGGAGATAAATATGGAAATAAATACACAGGAGGATAAAATATAAAAATAAATGAATACATAAATTAATAAAAATAAATGAAATAAATAAAAAATAAAGTTAAAGAAAAAAAAATAGGACTACATTTAAGTAAAAAATAACTGCATTTGTTTTAACAAGTCATATATTCCCTATTGTTACATTTATTTATTTGTAATTTATGCAGGTTTGGGCCTCCATATACAAGAATTCTACAAGAATTTGCTTTGAGAGAAATCTTTTTATTTTCCTTTAGTCTATTTCGTAGCTTCCTGAGGCTTCTGTCTACATATTCCTTGACCTCAGAGAGGTACTGAACTAGAAGACTTGTATCAGCCTTAGTGGCTTTTGCCAAAGGATTACCGTGTACTTAACCAAATCCCAAAAGTACTTAAACCACCAGTTACTGCTGAATTCTCCTCAACAAGAGATGCGTTTGCAGATGGTGTTTGTTATTAGTGAGACGGGTGCCTGTACTGAATGTTTTACCCTCTTCTCCAACAAGTATTCATTTACACTTTAACCAGCCTCTGATTATCAGACACATCAGGACAAAATAGTACTGAAATATAAAATGAGGAAACCCAGCTTATGTTCATTCTGTTGTTTATTGTTCTGTTGAAAATGTGTTGCTCATGTGACTCAGAATACAGAAGGGTTAAACGACTCTGCATTCTTACCCAAAACTCAACACAACAATTCTCTATCTGTCATCTCTAAGAGCCAGTTACACATACTGAAATACCCTTGATAACAGTTTAAAAAGGCATCATAAGGCCATGGTGGAAACGACAAAAGATAAAAAACAACAAAAAAACCTTGCACGAGTCTCTGCATAAGCGGTTTCTATCTTACTCTGACCGGTCGCTGGTCCTCAGACCTCAAAAAGCAGACAAAAGACGTGAACGACTTCTGATCTTGTTCAACAGTCAGGTACGTTCAAATAAAATGTCACACTCATTCTCTCACATAGACAAATACAATCAAACTTATACATCTATGAGGAGATAATCACTGTCCTCTGGCTGTTCATTTGACCAATGTCCAGTTTAAAAAAAAGTTAAAATAACAAAAAATTAATGTTCAAAATCAATACGATGGTGCATCCAGCATGTACTTGCACTGGCATCCTCTAGCTGAATAAATAAACTCTCTTGCGATTGGCTGACCATGTGTCAAGAGAGTATGGCTCTTGATTGGTGGACACGCCGACACAAAGTTACAATTTGCATATATCTTCAGTACGTAACGTAAATAATCTTTGCTTAATATGTTGTGCTCTAGTAACTTGTGTGTCTTTAGATACATTTATTCCTACTTGCCCAGTGTGCTATCTGTCAAACAGACTGAGTCCCATTGGCTGAGAATTTCATCTGGCTGATGCAGCCATATAAATCTGACAAACACCATCCAACCTAAAACAAACAATCATACATCATATATGCCTGCATCTTAATATTATATTCTTTATCAAACTTAATACTTATACATCTGTACCTGCATAAAATAATAATGAAGAAAAAAAATAAAAGATATAGTTCACCCAAAAATGACAGTTCTGTGATCAGCACACATGAACGTTTTACACAACAATTGTTGCATTTTGCATCTGTCGGCTATCATATGATTTCACAACAGTGGTTCTCAAACCTTTTGGACTCCAAAGCCTCCCATTGTCCACTACATTTCAAAAGCCCAACGACTTTTCCAGTTTTCCATGATTTTCTCAATAATGATTGAGGATAAGGATCGTTTTTAAACTTGGCTAAAAATGTACATTCATTCTAAAAATGCCCATGGAGTTATAAGAGTTTATTGATTTTCTTGACTTTTCCAGGTCTAGAAATCACACATTTAAAAATTAGGCTTCCTCATACAGTATATCAAGGTATTTTTTAAGACAGTGGGAATCCTGGTTCTTCAAGGTGGGTGAATTAAAATAAGAAATATCTTGATTTTTACTCGTTTTACTCAATTTATTTTTTATTTTAAATAATTTTAATTCATCTTGAGGCCCCCTTGGAAGTTTCCCCATAGTGGTTGAGAACCACTGCTTTAGAAGACTTTAATAGTTGTATTGACCACTTTTATGGCCTTTTTTGTCTTTGTTGGAGCTGGAAAGCATGTGGACACTATCGTCTGGAAAAGAGCAGTGTGAACATTCATTAAAATATCTTCTTTTGTGTTCCACTGAAGAAAGTCAGTCATATGGGTTTGGAATGACATAAGGGTGTTAAACGATGACAGAATTTTCATTTTTGGTGAACTGGTTTCATTTTTGGTTTGAAACTGAGCGCTATAGAACATGCCAGACTGAACAGTGATTTATGTATGCTTATTGGCTGACTGCTGAGAGGCTTGTGGTTTCTGTTGACGGCATTATGAATGAGGCATCAGTGTGTCTCACATGGTCCCAACTATGATCATTGGACAGTCTTGCATACAAATCAGTAGGTAATACATTGATGTACCAAATGATTCTTTAAATAAAAAAGAAAAGTCTGTGGTATTTCTGTACCATATTGATATTCAGAAAACAAAATGCTGTAAGATTCGTCTTCACTGGCCCATGTTCTCAGTGTATGTCCTCCACAGTGACTGATAAAGTTGGACTGGGAAACACTTCGGATTTTTCTTTGTAGTCTTGTATGCTTTTTTGCATGTGTGGTTGAGCAGCTTTACATCCATCTGATCGAGGCGAAAACTGCCGAGTGGATCCGGATTCCTTTGTGTCAGCCATTCATACTGAAATCTCATAGGTCGTTCCTCCAACACCAGTCACTTTCTTCACCCCTCCTGAAGGCTTGTGGGAGTGGGTGTTATGATTGGCCACGTTTTGTTTAATAGTCGAGCTAATAGTTGGTGGGGGAAAAAAGAGAGAGATATAAGTAAACCTAAAAAGGATGCATGTGAAAAAGCCTAATAATTTAACCAAAAACACTATGGATGCATTGAAAGTGTTGCAGGGATACATCTATTAAATGTAACAGAGACAACGCAAGCAAGACATTCGCAAAGTAGGTTTAAAGCCAACATGAATCGACATTCACAAGCCACTTTATTACCATAATATTGTGAAATGATTTTTTTCGGCAAACGATTGGAAGCTTAAGGTCACTTTTACCATTGAGAGCATTCTGACATACTGTATTCCGTTTCAAATGTATAAATTGCTATTATCGTTGTAACCTTTTTTCAATAATCACCAGGGCTCAAGAGGAAGGATTTTTTTTCTTCTGGCCAGTTCTAAAGGTCAGTTCTGTTTCACTTGCCCTCAACGCCCTGGCAAACTGTTCACTGGCCCAAAATAATGACCACATTTTATTTTTAGCAATGTATTTTATATTATTATTCATATTTACAAAATATTTTAATATTAAAAATACATTTAATAAAAAAAATACAACAATCTGGAAATTATACAGCTATAAATGTAACCATAAAACACTCTTGTACCAGAAAACAATTGCTTACAGTTAGCCAGCTAGGTGACAAATCTACAAAATTCACAACAATGTAAAATACCTCACAGAAAACAGAAAACCAGAAAAACATTACGTTTTCAAAGCATAAAAAATATGGATATACAAGTTCCACCAAGTTGCCCAAAATCCTCTCACACATATTGTTGAAGCCCTGGTAACAGAGTGTTGTGGGAAATACGTATTTTTGTAGGCCAAAAATGTTTTTGGTTAAATGCCTGAAATAAAGACTGTGGTTAACTCAAGGGCAGGAGATTTTCAGGTTTTATTCTGGGACATAAAATAACCCCTTGTCATTTTTTAAAAAACTTTTACTTCTCTCGATAAAGACGGTTACTGACAGGGACTACAGAGGTTGTCGGGACATTAAATGTCATCATACTAAACAGGTAAACTCATCTACTCACTAGTCCATTTTTACAGCCTTGTTGTGTTTATAATCAATCTCTTGCAAACTATTCTAATTCAAACTTTGAGACCTTTTTTTTTTTTAAATAGAAGACTGAAAAAGTTGTTGGAAGCGAGTCTGCAGATATGCGACAGCGGTGTTTATAGCTTACATTTAGCTTTTTACTTCTGCCGACTGTTTTATTAATTTGTGAAGATTACCACGATGAATGAAACATGTAACAATAATAAACTTTTGTTGGTTGCAGAGCTTATTTTCTGCAATAATCCAAAACCCAACAGAAACTACTGTTTTTTTTTTTTGAGGGAACCAAGAGTGATGCAAACTTACAAAGTTGGCCTACAAAAATACACCATCACTGCAGCACTCTATATTAACAAGAAAATACCACATTAACATTTTAGAAAGGCTATTTGACCTAGAACAGTAGCCTAAAAAATGGTTAAATATCTGTTTGTCTATTGGTTAACACAATAAATAATCCACCCTGCCTTGGCAATGTCAGCCATTTTTTTAGTGTTTTTTTTTTTTATGGGAAAACCTTTTTTTTCCCTTAACTTTCATGTGCACTAATCTAAAACTCCGAATGTATTAAGCAAGTAAATAATTTCACTTTCATGTTGACCTTTAAGACATCAAAATTACAGAAGCATAATAAGACGAACCTTAGCACAGAGACAGAGTCATCCTTACGGCCACAAGGCAGGAGGAGGGGAGGGCAGAACAGAGCAGATGAATGTAAAGAAAGAGAGCAGAGAAAGAAAAAGGACAGAGAAAGATGGAGGGTGTGTACAGAAATTCGAGGGACAGTAGAGTGGTCATGGGTTGCAGGAAGAAAGAGACAATATTACTGAACAAAGAGAAGAAGAAAGACCAAACCAAATGAATACAAACACAAACACTTGACCTCAGTGTTCTACTTGACCATCACACACACGCAGGCGTGCAGGTTTTTCTGAGGGGGGAAAGAGAGAGACGGCTAAAATCTGCAGGCATTACTCACTTCGGCATCGGAGTCCCGCCCCCTGAGCTAGAGGGGCGGTGCTGTAACTCGGCACCACCTCCATAGGACAGTGATTTGCCCAGAGATGTATGGCCAGGGGCAGGGCCAGGAGGAGGGGAGCCCAATGAGCGAGCGCGAGGAGAAAGGGGTGGAGCCCGAGAAGGAGGTGAGCTTGTTGGGCGCAGGAAAGCTCTGTTGGGGGAGGGTCTTAGGGGGGCAGGGCAGGCCTGGAGAGAGCCCTCCCTCTGCTGAGCAGATAGGAAAGGGGACGTGTACCCCAAAATAGGCGGGGCCCCTGGTGCTGTGCTAAGAGAGTGCTGAGGGTGCGGTCTGGGTGGGGACAGCTCGTGAGCAGCAGACTCAAACTCCGGGCTTTCGGAGGGCGTCAGTAGACTTTCGTACGACAAGCTGCCGTTGCGTGTCTGATTGGCTAAACTCTTGTAGCTAGTGGAGGTCGTACCCTCAGAGATGAGGGGCCCGAGGGCATTGTGGGCCGTATGGGCGGAGCGAAGGCTTGAGGAGCAAGAGGCTGCTGCCGATTGGAGTAGGGTGTCGGTAAAAGAAGGGTAAGATCGCCCACCAAACGCAGAGGCCCCACCCAGGCCCCCCGAGCCTGCTCTACCTCCCTCCCCTCCCCCACGGCACCCTGCACCCCCTCGGCTTGACAAACTGGGGTCTGAGCGGTAGCTGGGCTTCCCAGTGGTGACGGGGACAGAGGGAGACTCGGTCATACTGTTCCCTCGACTCATCTGAGAGGAAAAAAAAAAGACAGAAAAGGTACACCAAACATCCCCAGCAGCTGAAGCATCACCAAAGAGATGAAAGATGGCACACAACTGAAAGTTTGAGCAAACCACACTGTATAAAGGGACGTACGGAGCTCATAAGGCAGGGGTGTCAAACTCAGTTCCTGGAGGGCCGGAGCCCTGCAGAGTTTAGTTCCAGCCCTGCTCCAGTACTCATACCATGTAGTTTTCAAATAAGCCTGAAGGACTTGATTAGTTGGATCAGGTATGTTTAATTAGGGTTAAATCTAAACTCTGTAGGGCTCCGGCCCTCCAGGAACTGAGTTTGACACCCCTGTCCTAAGGGGATGTGGTGATGGAAAAAATGAGATTGGAGGACAAATTACATTTCAATGCTTTTGTGTTCCACAATAAAACTTTGAAGTCCCAAGCAAAACTTTTGTGTTTGCTCGAAAAAATTGAATGGAACTAATTTGGAGTGAGGAGAAACTATCGCTGTGTTCCAAATGGGATAAATCCACCTCCGAAGGGCACTTCAATGTAAGAACAATCATGGCCACCATTTTTAAGGGCAGTTCCAAACCAAAGAGCTCAAAACTGGCCACTTAAAAGGGCCCTGCTGAACGAAGGATTTCAAAGGGTACAACTGATGGAACCTTCGCTCCCATCATTCCTTCCACCCCCTTAATCTGCCCGGCAAGATGATAAGAGAAGTGCATTCTAAGGAACAGTTTTTTGGTCCCTTACATCCTTCCTCCCTTTAAAGCTCTCACTCTGGAGGTTAAACCCTTTGAAGATGAAGGGATTAGGGCATCGGGATGAGCTTTTCGGAATGGAACACAGCGTATATTTCAACACAAGCAAATGCAAAGTGTCTCTCGCGAAGGCAAAAGATTTGCGAGTGAACACAAAACACTGAAACAGTAGAGTATGTCTTTATTGTCATATTTATCACGTATTTAAACACAAAAAATATCTGATATTCACTGGAGTGCAAAACCTTTGTGAGAAAAAATTTAAACACTGCGATCAAATTCAAAAGTTTTGAGAATGAACGCAAATAATTTTTCTTCCCATCTCATATTTTTTTCCATCACCATGTCCCCTTAGGGGCTCTGTAGGAACGTATGAATGCACAAGAATTATGTTTAAAACATCAAGGAGGATTGCCATTTTTACAGAATGGATGAAGGAAAGGAAAGGATTCAAGTTATGCTTCAGAACGAGAGGAAAACAGCAACAGGAGAGAGTCAAGCTTGAATCAAACGCAACAACTGCAGAGTCAAAATGACGAAACACAAGAGCAAGGTGCAAAACACACCATAACAACGGATAACTCGCATCTAAACTTACTCGCTCACTGACTGCCAGTGATTTCAGATATTCAAGAAAAATAATAAAAGAAAGGATTCAACGTATTAACAAAAAGAAAAAAAATGCAATGCAAACCTCAAGTGCAGTAGATCATGGTTGTCTCAAACAAAAAAAGTATTTGTGTGTACCGCACTTAGACTTACTTTGCTGGAATGTGTTGAGGCCGTGTGTTTTTTTCCTGGACTGCTGTAGGCCGGCCTGTATTTATACAATGAAGGTGTGGGTGGAGCCACAGTCAGCAAGCTGCACTCTGATTGGAAGAAAAGATATAAAAAAAAAAAGTTATAAAAGTAAAAAAAGTGCTGTAGTGATGCTGTAAATTATCTGACGGGTATGATACATCTGTGTGTGCACTAACCTTCATTTTGTGTGTGAGGCAGCCCAGGGTATCTGTGCTCTGGTTTAGGTGGTGGAGGGGGATCAGCATCAGTGGACTGACTCTCCATTATCTCCAAACTACTTTTAGACTGAAGTACACACACACACAGAGCAACTCTTTAACAAAAATAGCCTACTCATCTAAAGGGATTTTAGGAAACTGCTCTTAGCTGAGATCTTTCACATGTATGTCAATTACTTTCAAAAGAAAGTTAACTAATTTCAACTCTCTACATAGACAAAACAAGAGCATGACAAATATTAGATAGTGTAAAGTTTGTGAATTAAGGATGGAAAAGATTGTCTGATATTGAGTTTTACAACCAATGTGAATCATTTTTGTTTAGATGTCAGAAAAGCAGAACCAATATTAAAACAAATGCACAACAGTATCCAAATATTTATTAGACTACAACAGGTACAGATGACATTCATAATAATAAATATTTTAATAACATAAATTAGCATTCATTATATAAGCTATTTAATGACCACTTACTGGCTGCCCAACATTAATAAAAAACATATATGGCTTAAAAATACCATTCAATGTTTTTTACCTTATGGGTTTGTAGGTTTTGACCCCAGGGTTGCGTTTCTCAAAAGCATTGCAAGCTAAGTTGATCCCAGAGACCATTGGTGGCGATGGTTCTATAATCTACTTAGGCTAACAATGCTTTTGGGAAACGCAGCCCAGATCTTTAACCAGTAGCACATATCACTTACACCTCTAAAACATTGTAAAAAGTGATCAAGCATTAACATAACATGCTTTAATTTATATTATTGTTTATCTATTATATTATCAAATCAATTTACACTGCACAAAAATAAAAAAAAACTAGCATTACTGACCTACTCCACCGCAAAGCACTGCAGCTGCCAACCATGACTGTTAGCATAAAAACAAAGTGTATGATAATGTGTTTGTACCTGTTGGATGCCATTATCCAGGACTTTAGCTGCTAGTTGGGCTTCAGACAGAGGTGGCCGCAGAAATGGTGGCTGGACCTGAACAGAATGAGGCTTTCGCAAACGACCAAGATACCTGTACAAAAACATATACATAAAATTAGAACTTTAAATCCAACACAATCTGCAAAACGCATCTTTATTTGTTAGAAAATAAGATTTGTGAACCTGGGAGCCTGTGAACTACACAGCATGTGTGCAATGTTTTTCAAGCACCCCTGTGTGAAGGGGTTAACGCCGCCTCTGAACTTCCCAGTCACCTGAGGGTGAAGAGAGGAAATTTGAGAACACGCCCTTAGAAATCAGGCAGAAAAACCACATCATTCTGTTTGATCAAACACATACAATGTGGACAAGGGACACACCCGAACACACACACACGCACCTGTTCGTTGGTCGTTCTCCCTCTGGCTACAAGGACAACATGGAACCCAGTGAGTCCCGCAACTGGGACGAAAAACAGGCCAGCTACACACATCACCGCCATACTGAGTAGTGTGTTAAGGATACCAAAAAACATTGAACAGGTTGATGTGTATTCATGAGAAAGCATTATGTGCACATGCAAATGTAAGTGCGTTATGGGTAAAGGATACGTGACTGCAGAGTGGACCTGGTCCAGTTGTTTAGTGTGATGGATGATGTATAGCAGACTGAAGCCAAACACATTCATAATGTGAATAGTAAGCGAGAGCAGGAACAGAAAGAAATAACGATAATTACGCCTCCCAATGCAGTTGTTCACCCATGGGCAGTGATGGTCAAACTCCTAAACACAGACACACATGCATTTAGACAATAAAAAAGCACAAGTCAAGTCAACAAGACTTAAATCAAACACTGAAGACTTTGTTTAGTGTGAAACTATGATGAATTTCTGTGTACCTCCACACAGTTGTCACACATAGAGCAATGTGAACAGCGCGGTGGTCTGTAAAAGCGACATGTGGAGCACCACTTCATCCGCACCTGAATGCCCCTCACCTCCACCGTCTTATAAAGCGGAGCCCGGAAATCATCCTCTTTATCCTCATCTTCTTCAGCTGCAAAACATACAATCTCATGAAAAAGGTTAAGAAATGTCCAGGTCATACTTCAACACAAAATCAACACGAAAATATAAGACAAGTATATTTTGCATTAAAAAATTAAGCCTAATTTGAGGATCACTAAGGTTTCTTTTACATTATACAGTATCTCACAGAAGTGAGTACACCCCTCACATTTTTGTAAATATTTTATTATATCGTTTCATGTGACAACACTGAAGAAATGACACTTTGCTACAATGTAAACAGGGATTGAAATTAACTTTTTCACTCACCAGCCAATTTGGCTTCTAAATTTTTAAGTTATCGGCCATTCATAACGTCTACTAGCCAAAAAAAAAAAAAAAAAAAAAAAAACCCCAACAGGAGTTCTGGCATGAAACTCTAGATGGCGCAGTCCGATAGGTCTAACTCAATCTGACCTAATGACTAATGATCATTATCACATGGCACAGCTGATTGGTTCTCTCCTGTATCGGTAGCCAATGAGCTCGCTGCTCAACATTCAAATATATGACTAGTGCTTTCCGTAGCAGTTGAACATGAAATACATGAACATTGTCATGTACATTACCATGCCAATCCCTCCGAGAGTTGTCATGACAGAAATATGTTTACTTTAATATTTTTATATGTGGAAAAAATAAATTTGAATTGTAAAATACACTACTGATAAAAGGTTTAGGGTCAGTAAAATTTGTAATGTTTTCAAAATAAATCTCTTACGCTCATCATGGATGCATTTATTTGATCAAAAATACAGTAATAACGGTATATAACCTTAACTGTTAAAATACGTTTTTTTTATGTAATGTATTTGAGATGGTAAAGCTGAATTCTTCAGTGTCACATGATCCTTCAGAAATCAATATGCTGATTTGCTGCCCAAGAAACATTTCTAATTATTTTCAGTGTTGAAAACAGTTGTGCTGCTTAATATTTCTCTGTAAACCATGCTAATTCTTAATAAATATCTTAAATAATAGAGTTGGAAGAACAGCATTTATATGAAATAGAAATCTTTAGTAACATTATAAATGCTTTTTCTGTCACTTCTGATCAATTTAATTCATCCTGGCTAAAGATTTTCCTGACTCCAAACTTTTGAACAGTAGTGTACATTTGTAAGTATGTACCTCTAGGAAAAATGCCAGGGTCCATGAATGTGGCCATACAGAAATTGGCCAGTGTGAAGAGGAAGATCACAACATTATAGAGTGGAATGGAGGAGGAGAACTGCTCTGACAGCCAGGGACACCTGCACAGAGATGCCTCTCATTACACTTACAGAAATACTGATACATTGAATTTCTATATTAATGTATTTAGGTTCTACTCACGTAAAACAGAGAAACAGTGTCGTGGCCCCCACAAGGAAGGCGGTTGCTGCGGACACAGGCACATAACGACTGGGGCGGAATGGGGAGGGGTCTCCGAGAGCCCCACCCACACTAAGACCCACAGGCATTTGGAGATGTCAAAAAACCGAGGGAACAGGGGGAGGCGTCAGAGAGCGAAGGAAACTTGTCTCCCACCTGAGTGAGGATGGTGTGTAGCCATGGCCATAACAATAAATTTAGTGAAATAGATTATGTTCTCGACATAAATCAAGGTGCATTTCTTTCCAAAAACAAACGTTAACGTAAAATAGTGCAGATGTCTTTTTGTATACGTCTGTGTTGATACATAAAAAATAGACTGAATTCATATACACATAATATGCGATATTTCTATGACTTTACTGTAATACAAAAATAGCTCTAGTTTCATCAAAAATAAGTTCATATGGCTTGAATGTAACAAGATTTGGTCAATAAAAGGAAAATCAAGTGACAGCAATGCTCTTTTAGTGCAAATCTCTGGTAAGCCCCGTGTTACACCAAAAAGAGCAGCAGCAAAAGGAAGCAGCTATTTGAGTTCAGGCATTCATACAGTACTCGCTCAGAGACCAATCTCATATCTCTCAAAGCATCATAGCAGATGAGTGCATGTGAGAATGATGTCAGACTACAGAAAGGAAAAAAAATAGTTTTGATGGGAGGTATACAGTGAAACAAAAAGTATGAGGGAAAAATAAGACACTACAAGACAAAAAAATGACTTTCTTTCTATAATCTCAATGGAGTCTGGATTTCCCTCTGGAACAGTCCGTCTAAGAAAAGACCGTAATTACGAGTACAAATCATGAAACAGAGCTCTTGATGTCTTGTGCCCTAAATGAGAGCTCATTCTCCACTCTGAGGTGATCTATGCTCACACTTTGAAGAGAGACAAACTGGCCGAAAAGTGAGCAGAAAAACACGGTTTGCAAGGTCACCTGAATCTTGTAAGTGCAGATATCCACATGATAAGTTGCTTTTCAGATGCAATCCATATGCAAAAAATGTACGCCCACACCAGAGTGCGTGTCTACCATCGCAACTGCACACGATCCGTATGCGTCCGGGGTTGATAACTCCAGATTGTGATAACACATGAGCGTGCAAAACCATTTTAACCCTGCATAGTGTCCCATGAGGTCCTTCTTCCTCACAAGGATGAGATTGATGAGTCTAAAATGCCGCCCTCCTCCTTTCTGATTTCTTAACAGGCCTGAGCGGCATCTATAAGAAGAAAAGATAATTAAACGCGTAGATATGAACTCATGACCTGATCTTACACATTCTTGAAGTTCTCCATACCGGTTCCAAGCAGCCAATATCATACAAATGATCACCTGAACAAGACGGAACATAAAGCAATGAATTGTGAAACCTACATCTGTGTACACACACATCGTGTTGAAACCTGATCACACTTTTGTTGCCCCGTGTCACAACTTCTGACTCACCAGGAAAGGGTGTGCCTCTTTTTTACGGTTTTCTCCACCAGGTTTTCTGTATACAATTCAACCCCATCCCCCCTTTACAATCCCCTTTTTCTCCTTGGGTTTACTGTCAAACTGACCACACAGTGACCTTGAGTCTCGCATACACAAGCCTTATTACACCACTCATAATCTTCTTTTCTTGCAGCTACTCCTGCTCTCTTCATTCACAGTACCACCTGAAAACCAATTCACTTCACATGGGAAATATATATAGATTTGATTCATTCATAAACGTTAAATCATATCTTACCATCAACTTTGAATCAATAATGAAAAGAATGATGGATGTCAGATAATATCTGATTGTACCACATAATCAATAACAAACTGGAAAATGATGTTAGGATGTCACTCACCCACAATAGTCATTTTAACAATTTAATAGTTTTACAAAATTGAGCTTTTTTGTCAAAAAAGGCTAGCTGTGATGTTTATAAGTCAACTCCAGTTTACTATATAGATGACTGCAGTGCATTCTGAGTAAGAATAAATCTATATTTAAAAGCCTTGTAAGCTGCCTATCTACATAAAGCATTTCAGGGCATCATATGTGGATTGCACACATCTGAATAGAACTATATTGCCCAAAAATGCTGTCTAGTTAGGCAACTCATTAGGTGACACAGTCATTCACTACAGCAAAATCATAAACCAAACGGGTTAATTGAGTCCAGATGTTAGTTAAATTTCAAAGCATAAACAATTTCACACACAAAAAAAAGCAACATCTGAGTCAAAAACACTACGGTTGTGTCCCGTTTTTGGTTAGCTTACCATCCCAGCTAATAATATCGCCCGCCATAATACTACCGTACACAGTAAAACAAGGCAGTTTGGATTACAAAACACATAAAAAAATACATATTGATCAAATATTAGCACAATTAACTTATAAACCGCACCAAAATACGATCATTTAATTTTTCGCTTCGTGTTTTGCTTTGTTTAACTAGGCCTCAGAGTGAAGCCTCGGACTCCAGTTGTTAGAGCCAACACTGAAAGAAGCTCAAATGCGGCGATATCGATCCGATGTCGAAACAGATCAGAAGCAAACAGCGACCTGCCCACACATTTTTAATTAAACAACACATCTATTATGAATGTCATCCACTCGAATATACTCACGCAGTGTCCGATATCCCGAATGTTTACGTACTTTAAATGGCTAGCGTTTATTCACACATCCTGTGAGTTGGAGACTCGGTTTCTCTTCTGCATCCCGGCCCGGGGCAGCGGTATTATCTGATGGGAGAGGAGCTTCAGCTCTCTCTATCCTCTCTCTCCCTTAACCTCAGTCTTTCTACGGCCCGGGAAAAGGCTTTTGATCTGTGTACGCCCGGGGCTGAAAACTCCCCAAAGTCGTTTATCCGATACAGAGTCTGATAAGCCAAAAATAAAACCCTAAACAAGGCATCATCATCTTCTTCTTCGGCCCCAGCATCATTTAAAGACACCTGTATAGGACATGCAGGAAAAGATCCGGAAGAGATTTTTGTCTACACAATAGATATAATGTCAAATTAATATTTGCTCAATTAGTTTGCTCAAAGGATGTAATTTCATTGAAAAAAGGCATGCAGAATAACATGTAGTCAAACTGGTTTTGGTTTGTTTTATTGTTTGTTCAGAAGGATGAAATTGCAATTGAATTTATTTAAAGAAAAAATACATACGTTTTTTTTCTTATGTACAAAATCATTAAAATTTGCCCTTTGAAAATTAAACAGAGCTATAAATATTTTGTAAGAACTTAACAGATGTGATAAGACAAGTGTCCCTTTTGAGTGGAGATCTCTGCTAGACTTATATGCTTCATTTAAGGTCGATAAAACGAATGTCCATGATGAGCAGAGTGTGTCGCGGCAGTGGTCTGGGTGCTGGTGAGAGTACCGTCATCACCTGAGCTTGTGTGTCCACCGCTGTCACAACTATGAAGCCACACACGGGACTCTCTAGAATCCCTCTGCTCTGTCCCGCACCCACCTCGGCATCATCATCCACCGAACTCACACTCAGCACATGGTGGGTTAAATCCCTGCCAGGGCTGACTGGGACGAGTTTGAGCTGGGTGTCGTCCTGGGACATACCCAGAGGGAGACAGGAGTCTGGAATTGAGGGTGCACCGATCTTGTAAATACGCACTTCTGAAAAACGCACATCAAAGGCATGAGGGTAAAAGGAAGTTGCACGAAAGCCGTAGAAGTATTCCCGGATCTTTTCATCCCGTGTCTCTCGTCGGCAGTCCTTAGAGCGCTCCACCACGCCGCCGGACTTTGGCAGAAGGACGACACGTACAAAGTGTGGCAGGTCACGTTTAAGCTCATTATAGAGACGCTCCTGGTCCAGGACTAGCACAACATCCACCTGGAAAGCTGAAGCGCAGTGGACCAGAGCCTGGTAGCCTGAACCTTTGACCCAGCCGCAGGTGTTGATTATACAGCCACCCACACTAGCCTTGCGGTTCACCTCACAGCGCTGGGAAAATACTTCTGCAAAGCTTGAAGTCAGCTACACACCCAAAGAGAAAAAAAGAGACTCATTCAAACACATTTTATTAATATGTCTGGATGATGCATACTGCATCAACTTAAAGTCAACATGAAACGGCATTCACAACCCATGTTACATCTGTAATCTGACATCACACTACTGTTCAAAAGTTTGGGGTCAGTAATATTTTTGAAAGAAGTCTCTTAAGCTCACCAAGGCTGCATATTCGTTCAAAAATACAGTAAAAACAGAAGCATAGTGAAATATTATTACACTTTAAAATTACTATCAATAAAATATTTATTCATGTGATGGCAAAGCTGAATTTTTGACGGTCTTCAGTGTCACATGATGTTTCAGAAATCATTCTAATATGATAATTTAGTGCTCAAGAAACATTTATTATTATAATCAACATTGAAAACAGTTGTGCTGCTTAATATTTTAGTGAAAAACTGTGATACTGTTTTTTTTTCTGGATTCTCTGAATTGAAAGTTCAAAAGAACATTTATTTGAAATATTTGTATTTTTTTGCAACAGTATACATCTTTAGTATCAGTTTTGATCAATTTAATGAATCCTTGCTGAATAAAAGTATTTATTTCTAAAAAAAAAAATAAAAAAATAAAAAATTGTACCGACTCCAAACGTTTGAATGGTTGTGTGTTATAATCTGACAGTATTTGACTGTAGGGAAGGAATATTTTTTCTTTAAGCAGCCCAAAATATTGCAGGTTTGACCAAAAAAAAAAGTAACATTTAACCTGCTAATATTATATAAAGCAGTATGAAATATTGAATACAGTAGGTACATACTATTCATTTAAAAATAAAAGACAATAAGACACATTTTTACATTTGGAATAACATGCATTGATGGACCAAGAACCAGGAACATACATATATGATAGTGAAGTAAACACTTTCATTCTAGTAATACCAGTACTGTTGTTGCTGTGCAATGATTTTAAACATGCAAAAGATGATTCATTATTGTCATGTCATCATGCAACTGGTGAGTACTACTTCTCCTTCAGTTGCTGCTACAGAAATTGACTTTATTGTTTTTGTATTAACAATTGCAGAAGAACAAGACTTTATAGTTGCATTAAGGGAAAGATTAATGCATCTTCTCCTTGCTATTATTGATTAAACAGTGCCAGGATAGTTTGGTACTTTCTGTTTAGGGCCAAGATCAATCTGTTTTAATAATTTACGGGCCAAAGCTCAGTATAACACTGAAGTGTAAAGACAACACTCCCTTAGGTGCAATTTTGTCATTACCTTGTTGTAAAGTTTGATGTTTGTTCCTGGTGTGGTAGAGCCAAAGTGAAATACAAGTGGAGCCTGCACGGAGAAGCCTTCTTCTACATCAGCAGGACGCTCAATGCACAGAGCTGACATAGTTCCAGGCACAGAGACCTACGGACAATAACAGTTAAACACACATATAATGCTTAATTTCTTACAAGCCTGTAATGTTCAGCAGATGTTGCACTGATCGTTGAGGCTTCATTTACTTACGCTGCTCTGACCGACATCCAGTTCTACAAGTGTAGGTCTTCGTCCCAGTCGCACAGCATAGTTCAGCAACACTCGACATACTGTTGACTTTCCCACATCAGTTGGTCCGACAACCATTACCTACGACAACAAAGCGTATTTAACCATCATTAACCACAGAGATGTCAAAAACATTTGTTTGTTATGTTAAATATACACTACTATTCAAAAGATCATAAGGGGTTGGTAAGATTTTTTAATGTTTAAGAAAGTATCTTACACTCATTATGGCTGCATTTATATTATACTAGTAATACTGTGAAATTTGATTACAATTTAAAATAACTTTTTCTGTTTTAAAACTTAATTTATTCTTGTCATGGCAAAGCCGAATTTTTACCAGTTACAGTGGGTCAAGAAAAGAATCACCCCCTTTAAAATAATCACATTAATTTGCTTTGAAGACTGACACAGTTTTTGTTTTATCCAGCTGTATTTACTCAGTGCAACTTATAACATCCAAGTGAATGATATAATACCAACATGTCAGAAAAAAAATATAAAAAAACAGAATCAA
Organism: Sinocyclocheilus anshuiensis; assembly: GCF_001515605.1. Taxonomy (NCBI): domain Eukaryota; kingdom Metazoa; phylum Chordata; class Actinopteri; order Cypriniformes; family Cyprinidae; genus Sinocyclocheilus; species Sinocyclocheilus anshuiensis. The sequence goes on from NW_015554061.1 coordinate 77,770, forward strand.
GGAGTTGGAAAAAGGATCACCCCCTCCTAAATGACGTGTACACTCAATCAGGTGTAGCTAATCACCTTCTCAATGGCACACAAAGCCATTTGACTTTCAACTATGATCAGCTGTGGTTATGTTGATTAGCTCAGCATGAAAAGAGCTTTCCTGGAGCATTTCAGTCCTTGGTAGTGCATCTGAAGCAAACAATCAACTATGGGTGGCAAGGCACTGTCAAAAGATCTCCGGGATAAAGTTGTGGACTGGCACAAGTCAGGAGATGGATACAAAAAAATGTAAAGGCTTTATCAATGTCTAGAAGCACAGTGAAATCTATTATTAAGAAGTGGAAGGTGTTCGGTACAACACACAGACCCTCCCTGTATCAGGACGACGCTCCAAACTGGATGAAAGAGCCAGGAGGAAACCACTCAGAGAGGCTATCAAGAGGCCTACAGCAACTCTGAAGCAGTTGCAGGAATTTATGACAGAGTGGTCATTGTGTGCATGCGACAACAATATCACAAATTCTCCACAAATGTGGCTTATATGGGAGGGTTGCAAGAAAAAAAAGTCACTCCTCAAAGGCCACATGCAGTCACGACTGAGTTTTGCCAAAATGCACCTTGAAGATTCTGAGGCAGATGAGACTAAAATTGAATTATTTGGCCTCAACACCCAAGCATATGTTTGTTGGAAATCCAATACAGCTCACCATCCAAATAACAGCATTCCTACAGTGAAGCACGGAAGGTGGTAATATCCTGTTATGGGTGTGTCAGGACGGAAGGAAAAATGGATTGGGCAAAATACCATCAAATTCTTGCCAGAAAGTTGTCAATGGGAAGGTTTACTTTCCAACATGACAATGACCCAAAGCACACAACAAAACTGAGCACACCGTGGTTGAAGGGGAAAAAGGTGAATGTCCTTGCATGGCCCAGTCAGAGCCCAGACTTAAACCCCACTGAAAATCTGTGGAATGACTTGAAGACTGCAGTCCACAAACGCTCACCATCAAATTTAACTGAACTTGAGCAGTTCTGCAAATAAGAGCAAATATTGCAGTCTAGATGTGCAAAGTTAGTAGAGACACATCCCAACAGACTAAAGGCCGTAATTAAATCAAAAGGATCAACAAAATACTGACACAAGGGGGTGGTCCTTTTTCCAACTCTGTGATTTATTTTTTCTGACATGTTTGTATTATATCATTCACTTGGATGTTATAAGTTGCACTGAGTAAATACAGCTGGATAAAACAAAAACTGTGTCTGTCTACAAAGCAACAAAATGTGATTATTTTAAAGGGGGTGATTCTTTTCCATACCTACTGTATTACTCTGGTCCTCAGTGTCACATGATCCTTCAGAAATCATTCTAACATGCTGATTTGTCAGTCAAGAAATATTCCGGATTCTTTGATGAATAAAAAGTTCAAAAGAACAGCATTTATTTGAAATAGAAATCTTTCATAACATTTAATGTCTTTTTACTTTAATTTTTGAACAAATTGTCCCGTGTTTTTCGGGGTGGAGGCTGGCCTGACCGCAGTGGGCAGGGACACCGGCAAAGGATAAGTATCGCTTTTTATTTCTCCTCTTTAATCTCTTTATTTTTAAAATGTGTACAGGTAGTATTTATAAAGTTTTAGCTTTGGATCTGTTTTTAGTTGTTTTAATACTACAATTGATTGCTTCTGTTGTCCTCATTTGTAAGTCGCTTTGGATAAAAGCGTCTAATAAATGACTAAATAAATAATAAATTAATGCATCCTTGCTAAGCAAAAGTATTCATTTCTTACCATCCCCAATTTTTAGAAAGGAATTGTTTGGGATGTCTGTTTACATACTCGAGGGCCTCTCTCGTTGTCTTTCTCGGCCTGACGTCTCATCTGCTCTAGAGCTACATGGGTGTTGAGATACAGCAGCATGGGTGTATCTTTGGAGATATAAGCCACCTATATTTATGGCAGAAAGACATGTTTGAATTGATTTAGCATTCCATGTCATTATTATAGACATCCACTGACATTCTTTTAACCTCTCTCACCTCCGTCTTGCCTGAAAGCGACACACTGCAGCCTTGCCAGGTGAAAACAGCAATCTTAGAGCCTGGTCCGAATGTGTACTTCTTATTCCGGTTCAGTTCGGATCCAAACACCTCTGCCAGACCGGACAACAGCTCGAGCTGTACTCGCTCTCCTGCTTCGACCTCAAAACGCAGTTCTGTCTCTCTCTCCAGATCAAATCGTGTACCTGAAGTCCCAGCACTGCCTGACGAACTCAGGCCCTCCTCCGCTGACTTTTCTGGGGCTTCTGCAGTCATGGCTGTGATAGAAAAATTGGATGTTCAAAAACGGCTATATAGCTAGGTACTTGTATTCGTAAAGATGAGGAAAATAACAAATTATTGTGCTATACCTGTTTGAACTTGTCCCCTCTGTGATTTATCTCGGCAAATACCGTGTTTTATTTCAATTTTGTCAAATAAAGTATTGTTCCGGTAGTATTAGCTTGTTAACGTTAGCCTGTTGAATATAGTTATAAATAGATGGAGGTCGGGCAGATAATATTATTTAATATACCGTAACATGTCTAGGCTCTTCCAAACATCCGCTGTTTAAACTTCGTCTTGTTATTTGGAAACTGTCCCTGCGTTCTTCACAGCAGCGACTCCACACTGATGATGTCGTGTCGCGCGTAGATGATGTCATACAATGGTTGGCCAATGACCAAGATCCTCTCAACATGCAGTTGACGGTGTACAGTTATGGTTATTTACTGTATTGTAAATAATGTACGTATTTTGATTCTGAAATTGTGTGAATTTTTGAACAATAAGACTAAGTTTACTAAACGTATTATACATAATCTGCATGTGTTGACGTTTCCCCCCGTCTTTATTTTATTTATTTATTTTTTTTATGTTTGTTTGTTCGGTACCTGTGACTCATATTTCGTTGTTCTTCAATAAAAACAAAGAATAAACAGATCAAACATGGATTTGCTTGTTGTTGTTGTTTTTTTAATGCTATGCTGTCAAGTTTTTCCAGTGCTATACTGTCTGGCATAAAAGTAAAACAAGAAACTTTTTTTTTTTTTTTGTTGAAGATATTATTGTATTCATTATTTTTTTCAGGATAATAATGTGAATTTAAGTGGAACTACAGTTGTTTATTTATGATCTGGTACTGTAGGCAGTAGGGTGAAAAATGGGAATGATTCTGAGCTGCACAATTATTTCTACTGCCTGTGGTAAAAAGCTAGTCCATATCAGTAGCATTTTTAACATGCACAGCATGTTCTCTTGACACATCAACATATGTGTTTTCTTATGTAAGATATAAAAATGGTAAAATCATAGTACATATTTACAATGAATAATATGCTGTTTGAGATGAAAGTGCTTAAATAAAACTCGTATTTTCTCTCACTATTTGCAACATTTTGTTGGAGTGAATGAACATCTATGTGAAGATGCACTGAAAAAAATGTAAGGAATTAGGTCTTCTATTTTGTTACTTGCTGGCTGAAATATTCATCAGAAATATGAAGTAGTGTCAACCCCAAGTTCACCCATTTTAGAAATAAAATAGCAAAATTGTTAAAATGTCAAAAATAAACCTTAAAATTTAAACAAAACAGGAAAAAACAAGAAAGCCAGGAAGACTGTAGAAGATTTGTTTAATGAATGTGTTCCAATGTAATGTCGGTTTATTTATTTTATTTATATTCTTTATGTATTTTATGCATTTATATTCTTTATGTATTGTGCTAATATGTTGTAACTTCCCAATACAAATGTTGGAGGTATGTATGTGTAGGCCTATGCTTTGTCTTAGATTTGTGAAGTTTTTTTTAAATTGCAAAACATAATAAAACATACCACAGTTATATAAATATAAAAACTTAAATCAACTCAAAATCTATTAGTAATGCTATACATTATAAAAAAATTAGTGGTTTCTATGTATGATTTTAGCATTCCAATTAAAATATTTATTAATTGTAGTTTCTGTTTGTGATTTATTACAGGACTGATGACCTAATCATATCAGAGCTGTTGGCTTACGGCAACTCAGGTTCGAATCCGTCCTGAATCATTTCCAGACCCCATTCCCCCTCTTTCCTGTCTGTCTCTACTGTCCTATCCAAAAACAAGGCCAAAAAAAAAAAAGAAGAAAAAAAGAAGGTAAACAGGTGAGGTGAGTGATCAGGTAAGTATAATTTTAGCATTCCAATTAAATTATACATTTATTAATTTTAGTTTCTGTTTGTGCTTTATTACAGGAATGATGGCCTAATCATATCAGAGCTGTTGGCTGACGTTGACTCGATTCTGGCCAGGGTAATTTCCTGACCCCATTCCCCTTCTTTCCCTCAATTTCCAGTCTGTCTCTGCTGTCCTATCCTATACTGCTTCAAGCATTTAGAATTGTACTGTACTGTATACTGTACTGTATGTTACCACAAATTAAAAGTTTAAACAAAATTTATTTATTTTTAAGTCTGTACATTAAAGTATGCTGTATAGAAACTAACTCTGATCTTGAAAAAAAAAATATAAAGGAAAGCCAGGGCTAGTTTTATCATTTCCTAGTTTTCTGTTTTATTCACAGGTACAGTATTGTAAAATTGCTAATAAATAAATAAATGTATGTATTTATTTATTTTTTTTCCCATTTTTATATAGGCTATTTTGTAGTTCTTAAATTAAAACATGTCTAGGCAGTGTAACTCTTCTCATTATCTATCATACTGAAACAATGACATAATCCATGATACCCCTATACCAGGACATTTTTAGTATTTTACACGCCAACTTCAAAAATGGCTTTTGTGAGACTGCAAAGACTTGGACTGTGATAGTCCTTCATATAATAGACAAGAAACTTTCCACACCAAAAGGTGGCACTGTCAGTCTGGCTTACTTTCTTTTTTTCAACATAACCCGCCAACCTCTCCGCGCGTCTTATGTGATGTAGCAATGGCGACTCGAGCCAAATCAGGTGCGTATAACACACGTTTGGAAACTTCCATGTAGTAGCAGTAGTCGATTACGTAATGAGTTTCTAATGCTAACCAGTTATTTATGAAATATCCTTAGTAGCCTTATATATATATATATAT
>NW_015554061.1:83140-109126 GCF_001515605.1 Sinocyclocheilus anshuiensis
CATTATCAGAGTATGAGTTTTCTTGTTTGTCACGTTATGCTTTTTCAGTGGGAGTCATGCTGCTTGTGTAAGGTCACGCCTTACAATCTCAGTCTTTGTTGCCCATATTACATAACTTTTTTATATATATGAACACACACACACACACACGTTTACTTAGCTATCTAAATGGGGACACGTTGCAGTGGGGGAGAAGAAGGAAAAGCTTGATGGAGCTGACAAAGATGAAGAAACAGGACAAAGGGTCGTCATTGAGCATTGGTGAGGTCACATGGCTAGCTATTGAAAATGTGTTAATGCACTGTTTATTGTGTACCAATATTTTGTGAATTATTTACAGCAGTTTTTGCTATATTATAACAATTTAAAAGATTTTTAAAAATATGTAGAAATACTCCCTAAAGTTAATTATATAGAAGATACCCTTATATTTGAGTCGTTCATATTCTAAATGTTTTACAGCAAAAGCTGACGGGTCTATGGGCGGAATGCGGAAGGTGTGCGTGAGGCACTTGCGGCTTCGCAACCTGAACTTCACGTGGTGCTCAATCCTCAGAAACCTCGGCGGAACAGCTTTGAGGTCACGCTGATGGAGGGAGACAAAGGTTAGCCTGCCACGGAAAGAAGCCCAAGCAGTATTCAGACATGTCTTTTTTCAGCTGCCTGCATCGAGTAACAAAGGTTGCATTTTATGGCTGTCCAAATAATTTATTTTTTTTGTACATATGCTGCCTCTGTATTTCTTTCTCCTGAGCAGAGGTTGTTTTGTGGTCTGGCATTAAGAAGGGTCCTCCACGCAAACTTAAGTTTCCTGATCCTGCTGAAGTGGTTTCTGCCCTGAAGGAAGCGTTGAAGAGCAAGTAGAGGTTATAAGGAGACAGGTGAGTCTGTTGCGCTTAACATGTCTTTAACAAATTATAGCTTTGTAAATGGCAATAAAATAAATTTTCCTAATTTTTTTTTCTCCCTCTAGTCAAGTCATCTTTGTTCCTGGACACTGGATGCATAATGATGTAAATAGACTAATGGGAAAATCTCTGTCTGTTTTCTGATGATCGGCTCTGCTGTTCCGGACTGGATAATTGACCTTGCTTTGTTTCTCCTGTTAAACTCTCAAAGTCTTGTTCATGTTCTATTTTGAAATGACTAGTTTTAGATTACTATTACCTGTCTCTGTACTCAATGTTAATGTTTTGTCAGTCTTTTTTTCCTGTTTGACTTATACAAATAAAGCTACCATGATCTACCTTTAATCTGCATTATTATGCTAGTTTTTGGTCAAAAGTAGTCTAAAATATAGTCTCATTGTTGTGGCTAAAATATTTCTGACAGACGTGTGGTCTCACATCATACATATACATATATATATATATATGCCACTGTGCCTTTTATAATCTTACTTTTGAAGCATGTATTTCCCCTCTGCTGATTTCTCAAAAGGATGTTGTTGCTAGGCTAGTTATAAAATCAGTATCGTACCTTGGTATGACTTAAGGTTTATTAGCACACAAATTAAGACTCAAACACTAAGACATGCCTAAAACAAGATTTTTAACATTGGAAGTGTGGCTCAAGAATTAAAAATGCTGCAAATTCATCATGATGCCTTAAGTCTAATGCTGAGCTACTTCATTTGCCCAGTATGTTGTGGTTTCTTTTATTTTGGATATTTATGTGTTAATATCTAATTTAATTTACCATTTAATTTTATGGCCAATAACGATACAATCCCCTTGTCAGCATTATGATTTCGTAAAAACATCTGTGCTTTAAAGAGGCATGTATAACAAAAACATCTCAAATGCAGTTTAAAGAAAGCTTTATTGTCAAAGGGAGATGTCTGCTGTAAGCAGTAAGTGCTGTGTGTTAAGATTTAATTGACTGATAGCATTATGCTCCCAACAGCTTTTCTCCAAGTAGAGCTGGAATAGAAACCGCCACCTTATATTGGATCATAAATCTATATTCTTTATCCAAAGGTAGTGCTGTTCCAAGCCACATTAGCTGCATCCATATCAACAAAGTTTATATAAATCCTGTAAAACGATACAAAAAGGTTTTACTAAACAAACAAATAATAACTGCATTTGACACATACAAAACAACCCATAATATGAAAGGTATATCTTAATATGTATGCATGCATAAGCATATTACAGTTTTCTCGATTGCTAACACACTATAACTGATTCGTTTGGCACAATTTTCCAAACCATTCATACAGTTCCTGAAACAAAGACATGTTTCTCAAAACTTTTAACACATTTCACCTGTTTTCACACACGCTCCAATTTGCTCAGTATTTTCTGCAAAACTCTACACAAGAACGGCATCATTTTGCACAAGTTTAACCATGTTCTCATTTAGAAAACAAACACACAATATAACCACCTCAAGAATCTCAAAATGAACTCAAAACAGCACACATTTATCCATGTGTGAACATTAAGTAGCAAAACTGATGACACCAGTCAGAATCTCAGGATGATATAAAAGGAGCACAGGTGATTATGTGCTTTGGAAAATGAATCCTACTAGTGGGAGACAAAGAGGAAGAGGAGGGGAAAAGAAAAATGAAGGGGACGGGGTAAAAGGACATTTATTCCTGATGAAATACACAGCGCTGTAGTTGATCATGTTCTTGTGCATGAGGACAGCTGGCATACAGGCTCATCTACAGGCTTTCAATACTACTTACAGTTCAAATATAATGACAGAACAGTACTTCAGATGAGAGAACTTTTACTTTTTATATATATGTACAGTAAATACTGAAGCACAAGTTGTACACCCTCAAACTCATAACTGCTGAACTGATTTGTAGCCAAGTACTTCTTACATGTACTGTATTTTTTGCAGAACTAAGAGATGACTCTATATTCTGTTGTGTTCATATGCAATTCTTTGGTATTTGACCTTTTCCTTTCTAGTGCTTTTCATCTACTGTACTGTAAGATCTCTTTACAGCAGTGTAATGAAAATAATATTTTCTTACTGTAAAGCTTATTGTTGAATTTCACTGTATCTGTTATATTTGCTGTAACATGTATCTGCTCTGATTATGTTGTATACTGTAATAGACATTGAGTTGTAAAATGATACCTGACTGCCAAAAGGAGGTTTTTGCAACAGTGTTATGAATTGATCTCACTAGTGTGTAAGACTGTGCTGTAGTGTGTGTGTGTTTTTGAGGGGTTGTGTGTCATGTCTGAGGGCAAAGTTTGTTTTTTTTCAGCAAAATGGAATAGTTTTGAGTGGAGAGCTTCATTTTGACCTGAACATAGGAAGTATGGGGAATTGGGTTTAGAGTTTTGAGAAAAGTAGTCACAATTTCAAGAAATGTGTTTAAGCAATCGAGAAAAACTGTAACAACTGAAATTCATTTGAAATTTGCAAGTTGAAATTTTAATTTGTGCATAATATTCTGGTAAGTGCAAAAGACAGACAGCTGTAATACATGGATTTACCTGGCAGGTGAAATGCCAAGGTGTTTGTTTAGCAAGCCCATAAGAAGTCTGGAGTATTGCTTATTTTGCGCACTCCCGATCTTTCCGATGCTGGTGAGAGAGCAGAGCGCGCACGGATCTCCTTTGCCCCCGAACATCATCATCTGATCCGGGATGATGTGTATGGCGATGTACTGTCACGCAGCAATACAAAGAGAGACACAAAAGGGTAAATAGTTAATGATGCAGTTATTTCTTTTCAAAGAAACAGATCTGAAAGATTCATTCACGAATCCGAGCGGTTCTCGAGTCTAAATTTTCAAAACAAAATGTATATTAATTTCGTGTCATGTAAACGCAATTTTGGCTTATTATAAGCTTCCAAATTACTTTTTGTATGAGTTTAATGAGTTTATTTTATGAATCGATACATGGCTCAAAAACACTGAACTGAAATACACATTTTTAATACTGTAATACTTAGTAAACAGCTAAATGTATGTAATGTCACACACGGGGATCTGGTAGAACGCGGTCACGTAACTGCGTCAGGACGTAAAAGAATCACTGAATCGTTTTTTTTTTTTGAACTGGTTCTTTTAAACAATTTGTTCGAAAGCATGGTTCACTGAAATGAGACTGATTTCCCATCACTAGTTAAGCTTAATTCGAGACAAATAATAGTGATGATGTATGATGCCTAGATCTCTTTAACGTTAAGACAATGAAAAGTCCAACATGACTTAAGCTACAGCTAAGGGAATTACTGTAGAGTAGTCTCTTGTATGTTCCATTGTAGTTCCTCATTCCATGTCCACTAATAAAAAAAGTAATTCGATTTGTAGGAAATAAGAAACATGCAGTCTGCTCACCTGCGCGGGTTTGCCCATTACTTTGGCGAGCTCCTGCGTGGCCTCCGACAGCAGCTCAGCAGGAACCGCGTCCTTTGCAACATTTGTGTTAACCACGAACATCGGCATGACTGCAACGGTGAGACAGCACTTGGTCTACTGCAAAATAGTGCACGGTGGAAGGATCCTTCGGGAATGTATCCAGATGTGAGCCCCGGGTTGAATAAGCGAAGTAACCGCGATGCCAGTACTTCCTCTAGGCTACCGTAAAACACCATATGACCCAAATAAAGATTTGGCAGTGCAGACCCGTTAGCATACCACGTTGCTCGGCTGGCGCATGCAGCCCTAGAAGTGCATGATGATGCAGAAGCATGGTGCACAACCGAAGACAGTTACATTAGCCGAAATTTCATTTGACTAATTACTCTAAAATATTTTTTCTTATTTGTTGTTTATTAATTTTATTATAATAGTTTTTTTTTTAAATAAACAGTATTATGCAATAAAGTAAAATATTTATACAATAAACAGTATTATACAAATAACAGCCAAGAGAAAAGTGGAAAAAATAAAACTATAAAAATTCCAGTGGAATGAAGAACAGCAGAAAGGGATAGTCTATTTGACAATGTTAAGAGCCCTCAAAAACACTGCTGAAACATTTACTTTAACAACAACATTAAATATAATAACAATTATTATCATAAACTTATATTAAAATAGTCACCAAATACTTCACATTAAAAAAATACCAAAACTAATATAAATTAATTAATTAATATTAAAATGAACTATACTTTATAATGATAAGAAAAGATAAAATGATTATACATAAAATGCATAACAAAAAACAATATAATAATAATAATAATAAAAGGCAACATAATAATACTTAAGAAAAATAATTTGCTAGGTGCAGTAAAAATACAATTTTTTTTTATCTTTCTTTAAAAAAATGTTTTTTTTTTAGCAAGCTGGCTTTATTCCCTTGTTAATGTGTTCCATAGATTTGGAACATAATTGACAAAAGCTGCATCTTGATAACATAACAGAATATTTATAAATATTATATATATTTATGCTATATATCTTGAAAACATTTGCCTCTGTAACAGTGCACAGCATTTAGCAACAGGGTAAAGAGCTTATTCTTATTTTATTTTGTACGCATATGTATTCAATAACCAAAAACAGTCTACGAGCAGGTAATTTGCTAGGTGCAGTAAAAATACAATTTTTTTTATCTTTCTTTAAAAAAATGTTTTTTTTTTAGCAAGCTGGCTTTATTCCCTTGTTAATGTGTTCCATAGATTTGGAACATAATTGACAAAAGCTGCATCTTGATAACATAACAGAATATTTATAAATATTATATATATTTATGCTATATATCTTGAAAACATTTGCCTCTGTAACAGTGCACAGCATTTAGCAACAGGGTAAAGAGCTTATTCTTATTTTATTTTGTACGCATATGTATTCAATAACCAAAAACAGTCTACGAGCAGGAAATAGCTGCCAAAGCTAACCAGCCAAACCTTTTTATTGGCCTACTTTTTCGGGTAATTACGGTAGCTCTGCGCGTGCGCAAAACGCGACATCCGGAAATAATATTGTAGGCGACAATTAAAACCTCATAAGTTGAGAAGGGTGGTCTCGACTCGGCGAAACTGTGCCGCTGATAGCGCATACACGCTCGTAAAACATGAACACGGATCTTTTTTAGCCGTCGACTATATTTGGGCCGTCATCTGGAGTGGAATTTCATCTTTTGAGGATTTGATTAGTGTGGTCGCGAGCTTAAAGATAGAGCAGATAGAGAAACGGGGTCCGTTCCATTGGCTGTGCGCAAAGTTGGGTTACTTCGGGTGACAGCCGTTGCCACAGTTGATGTCAGATTGTTATTACTACATGCTCATTTAAATTAAGTGTTGTTATTGTAAAGCAGATGTTTAAAACGTGAAGTATAACTTGTGTTGATATATGGCGTGACATAGTTTTGTTGGACGGAACTTAGATGTGAGGAAACAGTTGCAGGGAGCGGAGGGGAAAGAGGAGATGCAGAGGGCTATGGACAGAAGAAGGACCTGAACAGAAAACCCCCTTTCTTCAAATGCAAACTGATTTGAAAGTATATTTTAGTCGATACTGCAAGTGCAGAAACTGCACCAAAGATTATAACCCAAGAATTATAGTAACTGTAATTCACTTTTTTTTTTATCATCTTTCTCTCTATATTATGTTATTTCAAGGGATTGTTCACACAAAAATAAAAATTCTGTCTACTCACCCTCAAGTTGTCCAAAACCTCTATGATTTTCTTTCTTCTGCTGAACACAGATGACATTTTGATGAATGTAGGTAACCAAACAGTTGCTGGAAGCCATTGACTTCCGTAGTATGGATAAAAAAATACAATGGAAGTCAATAGCTACCATCAACTGTTTGGTTACCTATATTCTTCAAAAAAATCTCGTACTGTCACTCTGAAATAGAGTAATGGCTGACTTTCTGAAAAGCCCTACATGGATTGAGGCGCATGAACAAGGATCACAAAACCCAGATGGTCTTTAAGCGGGAGCGCTGACAGTTAAAGTCCATTTCTGATTTTATTGTTGTTTGTATTGTCATGTTGCGGTATTTTACTTAATAAAAAATATTTTTATTTTTGGTGTTTTATATGCTCTGGTGGTTGGTGGGGTAGCATCAACCGGGGGGATATTTTTTTTTCACCCACAAAACTTGTGGGTGAATAAATGATGACAGAATTGTTATTTTTGGTTGAACTATCCCTTTAAGAGGTCATATTCCCAAAAGTATGCATGTGCTTGTTGACTTAATAATAAGACTACATTTACATCTGATTTTAACATCTGTATGGTGCTCAGATCACAAGTGGACAGTGTTATTTACCAGTGTAAAACAAGGTCAATGTATTTTATCATTTAGCTGCTCAAATCACAAGTAGTCAGAATCACATATGATCACATCACTAAAGGACCACCAACTTACCTGTCAATCAAAATAATACACCTTTATTGCACTAAAACAAGTTTAAATGTTAAAATAACAGCATGTATGTAACATAAGATTACTATCACCTCAGCTCTGCCTGAAATGTTTATTATCTGTTTTAAAAGAAATGTTTTATTGTTAGAAAAGTGAATTTATTTCACACCTTATGTTCTTGTTCTTTCTGCTTCTGTGGGATGATGGATAAAGGTGGAAGGCTACAGATCAGACTCCCTGAGGCTGTTGCAAGAGGCTCTACAGATGAACCAAAGTGAAACCAGCCCTTCCTCCCCCAGTCCCACCCACGGTGAGCACTGCAATGCTTTGTTTGGGAAAACGGCTAATAATTTCTTTGTGATTGTGAACATGAACGGGTAAAGGAATAGTTCACTTGAAGAACACAATTTTGTCATTAGGTACTCACCTTTGTGTTGTTTTTTTTTTCAGTGAAACACGAGGAGAAATTTTGAAAACTGTACAAATTTTTTCATACATCAACAGTATATTGGGCCCACGACTGTCAAGTTCCAAAAAAAGGTGACTAATTTTACGCAAAAAAGGAATAGTTCACACAAAAATGAAACCTTTGTCATCAGTTGCTCACTGTCACATCATTCCAAACCTGTATGACTTTGTTTTCTTCTGTCGAGCATGAAAGAAGACATTATGAAGAATGTTGGTAACCAAACAGTTCTGAATCCCATTAACTTCCATTATATTTTTTGTCTATACAATAGAAGTCAGTGGGAACACCGAAACTGCTTGGTTATAGGGACGCGGGAAGTAGGGGTGCTGAGGGGGCTGCAGCACCCCCTGTTTTCACATGGTTGCAAATGCAACGCCAAGTTTGTTCATTTAAATTTATTCAGTTTTAGCATTTAATAATTTATTTGTAATGATCTCTGAAATGTAAATTGTAAGTGGGCTATAATAAACCCATGTTTATCTTTATAATCTTTATGATTAATTTTACTTGTGATGTTTTCTATATGGGATGATTAGCCTAATCCTCATGAACACGTGACGCTAGCCCAGCCTATGCAACAGGTTTGGAAGGGTGAGTAAATTGATAGAATTGTTATTTTTGGATGGGCTGTCCCTTTAGTGACTTAAGTTTTTGTTTTGCACACAAAGCCATTGTATTGATACTTTTATGGTTTTTAATGTGCATGTGTGTTTTTGGGAGCTTGACAGCTGTGGCCACTATGAACTGCTGATGTATAAAAAAGAATGATAAAAAAGCTGATGTGTGTAAATTCAGCTTTGCCATCACACTAATAAATTGTATTTTCAAATATTTTCAGGTAGAAAACTGTAATAATATTTCACAATATTTATGTTTTTACTAGGGATGCACCGATATGAACATTTTGGCCGATACCGATAACTGATAATTCTTTATTTTTGAAAGCCGATAACCGATATGTTGGCCGATAAATCTATATCCAAATTTTTATATACTTTTTGAGAGCCTGATTACAAAAAAGTTCTCATCATTAAAACCCACATCCCAAAGATATATCGTGCATCCCTAGTTTTTACTGTATTTTTGAAGAAATAAATGCAGCAATGGTGATCACAAGAGACTTCTTTGAAAAGCATTTCTAGCATTTTAATTTGGAGGTTAAATTTTGTCCTTAACGTGCTTATGTCTGATATATCTCATTTCTGTCTGCAGGTGAAATGGGCCCTGCTTCTGCTGGTCCTGAATCTGCTGCTGCTGAAGTGTGGGAGGAGCAGCCGGCCTTGTCAGAGGAACCAGTGACCGGTGGAGATGAGCTCAGCGGACTGGAGACGGCCCTCAAGGCAGAGCGCGAACGTGAGGAAGCGGAGTCTGGCCTGGGCAGCCCGTCTCAGGAGACGTGTGGATCTGAAGGCGTGGCGTTCATCGGACTTGACGGTTTATGTAGCTCTCAGCAGGCAATGTCGTCCTCGTCACATAGAGCAGACCCTGCTGAACTACAACTCCCATCAGCCCCTAGCAACAAAGAAGAGGAAGAGGAGTGAGGAGGAGAGAGTGGGGACATGCTGCATTTCTGCGCAAGGTGCGGCAGCGGCTTCAATTCCACGTCTGACCTCATGAAGCACTCGTGCCCTGCGGCCGAGGAGCGGCCCTATCAGTGCTCCGTGTGCGGGAGAGCGTTTGGCCATGCCTGGAGCCTTAAGAGCCATGAATGCGTCCAGGCAGGAGAGCAGACTCACCACTGCGAACTCTGCGGCAAACGCTTTACGCACTCGCGGTCCCTCGAGCGTCATCAACTGGTTCACACAGGTGAGCGACCCCACAGGTGCCCGCAGTGCGGCCGCAGCTTCAGTCGTCTCGGGAACCTGGAGAGGCACCAGCGCATCCACACGGGTGAAAGACCGTATGAGTGTGGGACATGTGGGAAACGTTTCAGTCGAGTGGAATATCTAAAACGGCATCAGCACACCCACATTAACGATGCAATGGTGAAACTCCCACCGCTGCGAAACTCCCACCACTGCTCTCAATGCAACCAAACATTCAGTGATACTGAGCAGTTCAAGCAGCATCAATGTCCGTACAACACATAATGTTATTCAATGTTCATGAGAATCTACTAGACCTTAACTAGTAATCCACAGCACTCCGAAGACCTCATTCTTCATAATTCTCTTCCTTTTTTTGTATCTTCTATTAGCATTTTATTACATGCTTCTACCTTTAATGACCCAAAAACATGATTTCATCACTGACTTGCACCCAAAACCTCAAAGCAAAGCACATTTAACCTAGTACAATGTCATCTTAAAGTGAAATTTCCTATTTATTGTTATTATTTGGAAACTGTCTACTCATTATTCATAGTGAATATATATAGCAACATAATAAGCACCTCAGTTTCAATTCCAACAGCCTATAAACCCAGATAACTATTTTTGTCAGGCTTCTTATAACAGGTTGTGAAATATTTTTATTTTCTTTTTGTGAACAAAGACATTTATAGAAGCTTGTTAATAACAATTAATAACAAATAGAATGCTTATTCATGCATTCCTAAGATTTATTTTCCTCTTATAGGGCTCGTGTTGTTTTTACTCAAAACAGAAGTGAAATTGTTGTGATGAGAATTTCTTTAGGTCTCGTATCTGAAATAGTTTTTTTTTATTTTTTATTTTTTACTTGGTCTTGTATTCTATTTACTCAAAAATGTCATACTGTATTGAACAATATGGAAAATGTTAATAAATCCCTTCCAAATGTATATACTGCTATAGCTTGTCTTTATACATTGTATGTTTATTTGTTTGTTTATGAGAAACTGAGGCTTAAAATTACATTCACTTCTGGTAATTATCATAATTTGTACTTACTTTTAATTTGGAATACTGTTCTGAACAAAACTGTACGGAGCAAGTAAAAAGCTATGCTGTATGGTAATGTAGAGATAATGGAGTAGATGCATTAAGAGTAAATACAATTAAATACATACTGCTACTCTCACAAATGAAAGATGAAAGGCGTTTGTAAATGCTTATTGATATTTTATGTTAGTGGATTTTATGTTGTTAAATAATTAGCTCTACCTATACGTTCTAGAAAACGGAAGTATTGATGGATCATTTCAGTGAATCGGTTGAACAGGTCTGTCTGGGTCTGCGTTTCCTAAAAAGCATGAACGATTTATTAACTTTCATGTATTGAATCAGTCCGAGCAGTTCACGCGTCAACCTGTTTTGAAACGATTCTTTGAAACGAATACTACTCATTGAAAAAAGTCATATAAAATGACAAAAAAATAAACAAATAAATACAAAATAAACAGATAAGTACACCAATCTAGTACAAAAAGCGTTGTAGTTAAAAATATATATATATATATTTGACTGAGATCATATATTCAAGTAATTTTCAAAAAGAAAGAAGAGAGTTTACAGTTTGAAAATTTTCATTTGTGAATGTAAAATCAGCTCAGGAATATAATTAAATGTATAATAAAACACATTTATTTTGTGGGATCTAAAGGGTTAATACTTAATCCATGACGTCAGACTCCAGAAGACATCGCTGTGGTCGTGTGGGATCTCTTCTGCCGGTCTAATTTCACATTGCGAAGGTTTGGATGTCATTTACATAATTTAGTTTTATTTTGTAGATTTATATGTGTATACATTTAGGCGAAGGTCATGAACTGTGCTTCAGCGGGGACTGTAATGGGCAGTGTGTTGGTTTGTGTACCTCATCAGCTGTGTGTCAGCTAGCAGCATTTACGATAAGATGTGAAACTATTTTGCGCTTTATTCTGCGTACTTTGACTTAGGTCATCTACAAAATGACGGAATACTATCATATTACACAAGCTGTACAACCACAGTGTACTGTAACTGTTACACTGCGCATGCTATTTAGTCTATTATGTAGCGCCTAGCATTGCAGCATCAATGAATAAGACTCCACATTATGACAGAAAGCCTCTTTGCAAACTCCCGGTCTGTGTTTTTAGAGTTTCCATCAGGCCTTGCGCACATCCTGAAGTGTGTTCACAAGAGTCGCAGCCCTGCATTTCAAAACAGAGGACGAGCATTTCGCCATGAACTCTGACATGGATGGTGAGACACTGGGTGGAATCAGCATGTGGATTCATCTTTAGTTTCTTTGCTTTATAGTGCAGCACACAGCAGTAGATCTTCAGGAGTTTGCAAAGTGTTTTTGTTGTTTTAATTATTAAATATTATCAAAATGAAACTGACAGTTGTTTATAAACAAGTATAGATTGATGAAAAAACTGCATAATTAACATACTAAATAACATTAGGAAAAAACAAAAACTTTTTCTTCCAAAAGCAAGTTTTAGATGCATGCTATTTTGTAATGTATAGCATTACATTGTAAAGAATGTCTCCTAAATTTTCATTTAACAAATATCAATTATACAACATACACAAACAATATATGTGCATACTGTGCATATTTATACACATACTTACAATCTACAAATGCACACTATCATACAAAATATAAATGCACACATACATACATATTTACATAGTTCATATGTAAACTATATATAAATTCTATAATTATGATATATGTATTGTATATATTAGAATATATAATATAAATTATGTTTTGTAATTTATCTACTAAATCAATTATTTACTAAAGTAAATAAAAAATAACTCAAAACGTTTGCCCATGACTTTTTAAAAATATCTCCTTTACCAATTCGAACCCTTGACATTTTTTTCTAACAAATAATAATGTTTAAAATATTTTTTAAATGCACATGAATTCAAATCTATATTATCCTCGATTTTAAGAATATATACCTTTCCAACTAAAATAATACTTTAATAAAGATTTTGTGTATGATCACCCCCAAATGATTTTATTTGAATTCCAAGGTAATTTAATGCTAAGTATAGCTAACCATTTTGCTATGTTCGATCAACAGGCAACAACAAAAAGGCAATACCAAATAAATTCATGATGTCTTTCCTCCTCTTCCTTTTACAACTTTATTCATTTATTTATTTCTTTATTAATAAGTGTTAAGGACTTTTCCAGTGACTCCAAGTTTGCAAAGTGTGTAATTCTAAGTTCATCTTCCAGGTGATATAGAAAATCAGGTGGAGTTGGAGGAGAAGACCAGGCTTATAAACCAGGTCCTTGAGTTGCAGAATACTCTTGAGGGTAAGTAACCAGCGCTGTATGGTTTGTCACATAGTGTTATCTAATGCTGGGTTCTTTTATCTTTTTTTATATTATATAACAAGCATTAAGGTCTGTCTTCCTCTTTCTTGTTTTGGTAGATCTCTCAGCTCGGGTGGATGCAGTAAAAGAAGAAAATCTGAAGTTAAAATCAGAGAATCAGGTTCTTGGGCAGTACATTGAGAACCTCATGTCGGCATCTAGTGTGTTTCAGACCACTGACTCCAAGAGCAAACGGAAGTAAGAGAGCATCCCTCGTGTAGACGGCAGCCCCACACAGATAAACCCTTGCCATATCAGCTCATTTAAAGTTCCCACTAGCATTCATTTGATCCTTATGCCACTAAGATGGTAAATGTTTACATTTATTTCATGATCAGTATTTGTTTGTTTACATTTCATCTTATTAAAATCATTTTATAAAGAGATTAATATTTTATATGTTGTTTTGTAGGTTTTTTTATGTTCAGACAGGTTATGATAATATTATTTGTAATATTTTACATAGTTTTTGTCTTGCTAAACAAATTGATATGTATTTTGTACTTCCTTTCATATTTTTGCTTTGTAGATAAGATGAGGGTACAGCTGTGATGATGTGACAGTTGCTCTCTCCCGCTGAGCTGTTTGTCTGTATCAGGACTGATTATACTCAAGTTGAGAGAAAACATTACAGGTCATTCTGATCAGGGAATGAAATTTAGACCCTTTTCTTGGTGCTATCAACAGAAGGGAGTTCTCTGGCATGCATCACTTCTGTGCCTCTGAATATATTAATGTATTTGTTGTGTTTGTATGTGTAGAATCTTACCATTGCGTGGCATTGCACATGCCTGTTTTAATTAAAACAAATTTTCTGTGCTGTGAGTGAGTCCTTCTGTTTAGGATTTTTAGGCCCCTGTGGTGGTTTGTTTCTCAGTCAGTCACCTCACTTTGGTACCCACCTGCTCTCATCAGAGGAGTGAGGAACTGAGTCTCATAGTAGCGGTAGCGTTGCCTTCCTCTCCTCCACCCTTGCTTCAGATTGTGAATCTGCATCTGAATGTGTGTCTCCCTCTTTCACAGGCTTACCAAAGGTGTTCGGAAGGACAAATCAACTAGTGTTTAAATATGCTGTAACCAATATGTTGGAGTAAGCAAACCTAAGATTAAAGCTGAAATGTGTAAATTTTTTTTGCAATTTTTTCTTCCTAGTCTAGCTTGATTAATTTGCAGGTTGATGTTCTTAAAAAGTTTGAGCATTATAGTGCAACCAAGTCTGATACAGTAGCACTGGGTGGGATTATTTGTTTGTCTGACCAATGGAGTTATTTTTTTTAATAACAAATTAATTTTGCAATTCTACTTGGTGTTGCTAGTGATAAAGAAATAAAAAAAGAATATGACATGAGCAGAAAAGACCACAATGATGCCGTGACAAGTTGGTATTGCTGCCATTTACTGAAAGTCAAATATTTTAAATAATTCAGTATAATATAAAACATGGTCAAATCCTGTTTGTGTGGTCCCTTTAAGTTATTTTGCAACACTAAACAATAATTGAAATAAAAGAATTTATACAAAATGAATAAATCAAACAAAACCTTCATGGACCACAATAAACAAATAATGATGTAAACAGGTTTTTCACTCCTTTTTAATGAGGGAAACATCCTGTCGTTGCACCTCAAGATAGTACACAGCAATGCCAGTCATTCAAGCATAGGGAGGTTCCTTCCCAGACCAGCAGCATGCGCTGTTGTCCACAGCAGGAGGTATTACATGTTGCCATGCAGATCAAATTTTTCCTTTCTCCTCAACTCAAACAGGATCAAACTTGAATAAAGATCTGTCAAAGAAAGAGATGTGACTTTTAAGCAAACCTTAGATACTGTGTGTCAGCTGTAAACAAGGCTATTGAAAACTATCGGGTAACAGAAAGCACAGACTTCCTCAAAAAGGCCTTTTCATTTATAGACAAAATAGAAATAACTTTTTATAGTTACACAGAAATATCAATAAAATGGTGACTGAACACTGAGATACTGAAATACTGTGAATTAATTTACAAGAATTTTGTAAAACATTCAAATTAGATATCTCTAATGATACTTGGCCCTTTCATTTTTAAGCGTTGTTGGGTTGATCTCCTAACTAAAGAAAAGTGGACAACTTCAACTTTCTGTTGTAGGGGAAATCTTGTTCTCTTGGTCAAATTACACATTTGCTCATTTTAAGTGAATATACTAATATTAATTGTTAATTCAAGTGGCTGTGCTTATATAAAGGCAAGAAATGAAAGAAAAATAAATGTTGAAACTGAAAATTAACTTATCAAAATCAAGCATTAAGTGGTTTACAAAATAAAGGATTAAAGTTTTCTGAATGAAAGGACAAAAAAATAAACATAAGAAAGAGAATAACAACAATTGTGGGCTACAAGAAATGTTTACAGGCCATTTCTGCCAAAGTGTTAATGACAATCTACCCACACATATGCCGCAATAAAAGTCCCTGATTTATGAAATTGTAAGATAATATATTCCATGTTTCACATGAAGTAAAATACTTGAAGTGATTAGCTGGAGAATGCTACACTAGCTTAGCATTATGTTGTAATGAAGGACCCAATAAACCACCCTAACAAGCCCTACGAGTGCTTTCCTGGTTTTGTTTGTCATACAGATGCCTTATGACCTCTTCCTTACTTTCATTTGATTTTACTGTAAGAGTGAAACACCTCACATACATAAATGTGCTAACAAACCACTTTCCTTTCCGCATTTCCCTAGAGAAATGTAAATTGGGTTGGGTCTGTTTTTTTTTTGTTTTTTTTTAATCTTCATTGCATTTCTGTGTGTTATGTATTACTCATGTCAGTATGGCTTTCTCTGAATTAAATGACTGTTAGCTCAAGCCCTTCCCAATTAGGTGAGGCCTGTTTCTAAGGGCTATTTATAGATGATATGAATGTGGTTCACCTCACTGAGAAGGACCCAGACATCAGAATCAGAGTGAACCAGGAGTCGCATGGCCGCTATTTCTCCTAATGCTCCATCCACTTCTCCCTCAGCCACTCCATTCTTGAAAGAACCTGAGAAAGCAGACATTTATGACATATCCCATCACAAAATAAACAGAAACCACCTGACCTCTTTCAATCAACAGATTGCATGACAGGTGCCACGTTTTGATGCTGGTTTTCACACTCACACACATTCTGGTCTCAGACAATGGGCAAGCACGCTCACATACATTTGCATAACCACTTTTGATCTCACATTCCTTATTGTGGTTTATCCAAATATCTGAAAACAAAGCAAGTGTGTATATTACAGACATGCACATGCATACTTGCTCATGTTTCTGATCAGATAGTCTCATAACCTCATAATTTTTCAGGAGTCTTTGATAAATACAGGTGCATCTCAATAAATTAGAATGTCGTGGAAAAGTTCATTTATTTCAGTAATTCAACTCTTGAATAAATTTTATTAAATATTAAGTATTAAATAAATTCAATGCACACAGACTGAAGTAGTTTAAGTCAAATCTTACAAATGAGTGACAGAAAAGGAAAGAAAAGAAACAGGAAATCGAATATGGTTGAGTACCTATCTGAACAAAGCCATCAGATGAGGGTTTACAGCAGGCTAATTCTCCTCTCGTCACCCTCACTTTCACAGATTTCTGTAATACACAAACGTACCTGTTAACACTTCATACTTCAATGCAAATGGAAAAAAAGTCATATCAGGAAGTATTTACAAAAATCCTTGTCTAACAGGTTTGAGGTAAAGGTTGTCTTTAGAGAAATGTTTACATGGCTTGCAAGCACAGGAGCAAGGCCCCATCACGACAAGCAAATGAATACAAATGTTCACTTAGAAAAAGGGTGTAGTCACATATGTCTAAAGCTATGACAATACCAACATATTTTACACAAACTGAAACCACCCATTTTTTCGGGCAGCTTTGGTTCATTTCACAATATTTAAGACATTTAAAGTACTTAAGGGATTTAAAAATAAAACTATTAAACATGAAGCAAACCAACCAGTTCTGGGATGAACAACAACAAAAAAGTGAACTTCAAAAAGACTGTGCTTATTATCTTTTATGAGGGAATGACTTACAGACCCATAAATCTTAACAAATTACATAATAAAATAAAAGACATCAACACAATATAAAACTATTAGGGAGTATACTAGTAGGGAGACTCAATGTCGTTTACAATGTTTCATAGCAGAGGGTGGTTGGTCACTGCTGAGCACTTTTTATTCTGATTTGTTGTGATTCTCTGATTGGTGGATCATTCTCTTCAGGTTTCATGGGTAGTGTAGTCCTTCACCTGGAATTTGGTTGTTAATAGTTATTGTTTTTTTTTTACTGATGCTTCAACAGAACCTCATGGTCTGTCCTGAAAGGTTTACACTACGGTTCAAACGTTTAGGGTCAGTAAGATTTTTTTTTTTTTTTGTGGAATGTTTTGTTCAACAAGGATTCAATAAATTCATCAAAAGTGATAGCACAGACAGTTTCTATTTATCAAAGAATCCTGAAAATAAGCGTATCTCGGTATCCACAAAAACATTAAACAGCACAACTGTTTTGAACATTGATAATAATATTGTGTTATGAAATGTTTGAGCACCAAATCAGCATTTTAGAATGATTTCTGAAGGATCACGTGACACTGAATACTGGAGTACTGGCTGCTGAAAATTCAGCTTTGCCATCACATGAATAAATTACAGTTTATAATATATTAAAATAGACAACAGTTTTTTAATGTAATAAATATTTCACACTATTACTGTTTTTACTGTATTTTTGATCAAATAAATGCAGCCTTGGTGAGCATAAAAGACTTGTTTCAAAAACAATAAAAAATCTTTCTGCTCTCTCAAGCCTTTGAACGGTAGTGTATACAGACTTTTTTTGGCATGATACTTACACTAGTAGGGAGCACCTCCACTGTTGTGTTGTAAAACCTGTCACCATTTGTCTCAATATTGCCAGATCGAAAAAGGTACCTGGAAGTGAGTGGAATAAAAATATAAAAATATTAAATCAGCCAATTAAGTCCATTTGTCTAAAATGTCTGGAGTCTAAATGTTTCTCATGCCATAGATGTTGATGATAGAGTTTAACTTACAAACTGTATACAATTAATAGGTGGTTTTGTAAGTTATGTATGTAGGGTCCTATGAAATCCGTTTTTATTTTTCCTAAATTCCGTTAATTTTTTTTCCAAATTCCGTTTTTTCTGTTTTAATTTTTCTGGATTCTGTTTTTTTTTCCGTTTTAATTTTTCTCGACTCCTTTTTAATAGTTAAATTAAATTGTATTAATCAAAAAGCATGTTTAATTAATACAAATCATGAAACGTATACATTTTCACATCAATTTATTAAAAGTTTAACAAAAATTACATGTTTAGGGCCCTATGAAATGTTTTATTTTTTTCTCACCATATTTTTTATTGTAACCAAATTCTGTGTTTTAGCATGTCTAATTATTTGAATGCATAAAACAACTTAATTTATTCTTTTTTTTTTTCTTAAAGTAGCCTTATTAATTTTTTTCCCCTCAGAAATTCTGTGTTGTGTTTAAATTTTTCTGGTTATCAAATGAAGGTATAAAACATTAATTTAATTTATCCTTTGATTATTGAAAATTAAACAAACTTTATTTTTTTGGCAAACAAAGGGGATTTACTATTAAAATTAAAACATGGAGGAAATGTTGTGTGATTATTCCTTAAAAATAATGTTTGTTTAATTTTAGTAGTAGTAGTAGTAGGCAATGTACATTCTACTGAAAAATAGTAATAGGCACAATGTCTTCAAATCAAACCAGACTTTTATTTTGACGGGTTGCCGTGAATACCTGTACGGTTCTGTGTATGTGATATGAAGCTAGTTTTACTCAAATCAAACGGTCAAATGCTCATGAAGTGACTCTCAGAGCAGGTCTGGGCTGCGTTACAGTCTGTTTTTTTATGCCCTTCACTAGCAAACTTCCCTCCATCTGGTTTACTCGGATGTACGTAATTGATTACGTTGCACGAGTGCCCACTTCTGGCAGAACCCTTGGAATGTGCTGATCTGGAACGTCCTAAGCCCTTGATCACTTAGAATCAGCTATGGAGTTGGTTTATTGTTTAAATTTTTTCCCTTATGAATTTGTTTGGGCTGTTATAAATGTAAAAAAAAATAATTTAACGTTATATATTATAGAGTTGTTTGGGGTGGGGATAAATTAAACGCGATCTGCGATGACGTCACAATCGTGTTGCATTGTGGTCTATGGAGCGGCCCGAAGTGTGCATATGAAGCAGACTCGCTCCCTCGGTAAAAATCGAGGGGTCGAGGGTCTGTCCATATAAACTTCCCTCGTCCACTTCACGAAGTGGAACGCACTTCAAAATGGCAGTAGTAAATGAAACTGCGCGTCTGCGCCATTCATTAACAGAGACACGCAGAACATGCAGGATTCATATTTAAATCGACTTTTGCGGCTTAATATTTACAGATACTAGTCCATATCGCGATTTGATTTAAGTGTAATGACCTACTTTTGATTAATTAATTCAAAAGTTGACAAATTCCGTGACATTCAGCGTTAAACTGTGAATTGCGTTTTTATGACTGGATTCTGCGATTCCGTCCGCGTTTTCCGCATCGCGGAAATCATAGGGCCCTATGTATGTAGCTTAAACAAGCCATTATTTATGTAGCTTCAGTTGAAGTTGTTTAGCAAGTCAAAGATACGGTCAGCTGCATTTCAGAAAACAACCAGGAATTTCTCTGGGCTCATTACATCACTCTCTGTCAAGTGACAGATGCACCCATTAGGCTACCTACGATTTCATGAAGATTGTACTGAGAATGTCCAGATTCTTTACAAGACCTTCCCCAAATGTCAACTTAGTTTTCAGCTCCTGAACAAACATTGCCAGTATAGAATATTTTGCTCAGAGGAGCTGAAACAGAAGCCATTGGTTCACATTCTTTCAGCAGGGCAAACTCACTTTAATATAAGAGCGCACAAGCAGACAGCTGGGTTCATTTACACTGCCACTGGGTTTTTACTTCTATTTATATATCCACATAAAGAGATATTTACAATAAACCATGGCTGCTGAAAGACAGACTCCCCTAAACATACTGAGCCATATCGAGTTTTCTTTCACAGATAAAGGGATAGTTTACCCTAAAATGTACCTGTATGACTTTCTTTCTTCTGCAGAACACAAAAGAAGATTTTGAACAACACTGGACTTCACGGAATTTCATTGTAAGAAAAAAAAAAACCATGGCAATGATTTTCTAAATATCCTTTTTTTGTGCGCAAAAAAACACACACAAAAAACAGACCGTTTTGGACTACATGAGGGTGAGTAAATGATGACTGAATTTTAAATTTCTAGTAACATACAAACTGGATATAGAAACTGGAACTTTAGCAGGATTGCCTGTTTCCATGTACACTTTGTATACTCATCAAATTAATGTCCTGCACTGATGTCTCACCCTTTGACAGCTTGAGGTGTGGTGAAAGTAATGAGGATATAATCTCCTCTTTTGGGTGTGAGGCCCCAGAAGAAATCCACTCCATTGTAAGCTCTCTCCAGAGTGTGAGACAGATATTTCTCCAGACTGCTCCTGAGTTCTGCTGGCGGGTTATTGTGACCTTTGAACAGCACCTGATTCCCAAAATCTTTATCCTGTACATCACATAAAATCACAGACATACAGATAAGCGCTGTTCCGAAACCTAGTGAGCCGACTTGCTGTATATTGTCTACACAGATAGCTGCCTTCAAAGGCAGCATCCTAACTGTAATAGAACTTAATACGTGAGCGATTTGGAACACTCTACATAGGCATCATGTGAAGTGCACAAGAAAACTGTGAGAGACCTCTCACTTCGGTTGGTCTAGCTGTTGATTTGGTGACAAGATCCTGACACTCATATGTTGTATTGTCCTCTCTTGTCCTTGTGTGAGCGTGCGAGTTCAGGGATTTTTCTCTGAGCCCTGCATTCTTTTGTATATGTATTGTATTTGGGGCTTGGTGTCTGGACCCTAACAATTCTGTCTACTTTGGTTTCAATCCTAGGATCCTTACAGTCAGGCTCCGGGCACTGTCTTGTGTCATGTTTCCTATAGAGTACACAGCACATGTTTATATTCATTTGCGGTGTGCTCTTCTGTCTTGACATTGTGTTTGGTGGTTTTTGTGTTGATCTTTATTTTTTTGTTAATAAAGACCTTTTAAGTACATCTGGGATGTTCTGTGTTTTGGTTCTGTCGCAATTCCTGACAAAACCAAGCTAGCTTGTAATATTTTTTTTTTCTGGACACATTTGGAACTATGTATTGCTGCACTTTTAATGAGAATGTTTCTTTAAAGGTGAAGTGTGTAATTATCTTTGAAGGTAAAATTCTTCCTCATAGCCCAGTTTATTTTTCAGAGAAAACTACATGTTACCTATTGGTTGGATGATGTCCCAAAATAGATAACAAAATAAAATGATAAAATAAAAAATAAATAAAAAATAAAAAAAAATTGCAATTCCGATTGGTGCCATTAGCACACCAGAAATGACACACTTCACCTTTAAGATGAATTACACGAGTTGTGTTATTACAAATTTGTAAGTCATTATGGAAATAAAATGTGCTAATATAAATAATGTAAATGCCCTCTTTGCAATGTAGATAAGCTGTTGTCTACCCCTACAGACCTATAGTACTGTTGGAGAGTTTAGTAGGTGGCCACTATTCTACTAGAAATGCATCTTGCATTATAATATTATAGTTTTATTAATATTTTGAATAAGTTTTCATTTTTATATTCTCCATTTTCAATTTAAATTGAGATTAAGTTTTAGTAAGTTTGTTGTGCTTTTTTGTCATTTTTATTATTTTTTAGTTTTACTTTTTTTTTTTTTTTTTTTTTTTTTTAGTTCAGAGTTAAACTAAATAAAAATGAGAAATTTTGTCTTGGCAACTACCTGAAATAAAAAAAAAAACTACCTGAAATGTATTTATTTATTATTTTTATTTCAGTTAGTGTTTTTTTTTTATTTCAAGTAACATTGTTTTTATGGTTTCAGATTTAGTTTTCATTAACTAAAACTAAACCTTAGCATAAAGCATATGAAAATCTTCATACAAGGAAGAGGAAGTTTGAATTACCTTTAGGTTTTGAATTTTACCGGGGAGTGAGGAATGCAAACCAACATGCTGAAACAGGGAGGGTTTGTAAGTTCTCTTCAGTCGGGCCTTCTCATTATGGCAGTGTTTCTAAGTGCAATGAATTATAACAATAAACAATGAAATGTCTTACATCAATCTCACAAACAAATAAATAACAAACAAACAAACAAAAATAAGTTAATATTATATTCAAACTTACTGAGTCTTTCTCAGGATTACACACTTTAACCCACAGGATGTGATCGAGCAGCCAATCGATTGGCTTGTCTTTGTGAAACATCAGGAAGAACTCCACAATCATTGGCAGATCTGATGTGCGGAAAAGCTTCCCTAGAACATGAAAAATTTGCGATATACTTCATTTCATGCTATGACACAAATAGTATCATAGATTTGGTCATAGTAAACAGTATTTATGGGAGCTGTTAGACACTGACAATGTTCCTTGAAATAAGAGACTATTTGAATAATCAAATATGTAAATAAGCAAATCTAACAGAAATTGTGTTTGATTTTTAACAAAGAGGGCTCATATTATATAAAGACCATAAATTTGCATTCACAACTGACACTGCACAACTAACGACTATTTTTCAATGAACTACTGGTCCAGGTGTACAAATAACAAAACAGCACACGTATGAAACAACTGATCAAACAGAAATGGTGGGAGAGAAGAGAATGGGAGAGGTTAGAAAAGACAGGACATCAATGAACAGAGAGGACAAGACACTGACCAATGAATCCCAGCTGGGAAAACTCCAGGAAAAGCCACTCCTCTGAAAGCACATACGCTATATATTTTTTCATGGACTCAAAGAATCCTTGTTTTGCTATAATATCATCCTCAAGCTGAAACACATATGCACAGACTCAGACTGATAAAGGCAATGAAACATAGAGCTAACAATGAGCTGCATGACAGTGTCTTTGGCATTACTTGGACATAGTATGTGCCCTTAGACTGCGCATACAACATGAGGAAACTGTAGTCAAGGTTCTGCTTGGTCCTCCATCTATAATCAGTAAAACATGTTTCACAATTAAGACACCATCTATTTCCAGTTCTTTACAACATTTGCACAATAGGTGAATCGCTAACCTGACACGCTCCTTGGGATCTCCAAATGTTTCCTTCAGGTTACTTAAGTCTGGGTAATAGTGAGGAGATGGAGAGATCACCTCTATCACTCCAGCACTGACAGCATCTGGGAGACTACACAGAGTGAAATACACAGTTACTTGCACTGTGAGCTTAAAGAAACATGGAAACATCTCTAATGAAGCAGATGAGTAATTAAAGAAACACTCACTTGGCCTGTACACTCTGTACAACAGCATTCACAAATATTGCATTTGTCTAAGAGAAGAATGAAAATACATATCAATGAATAAAGTGCACTACCGTTCAAAAGTTTGGGATCAGTAAGATTTATTTTTTAATTAATACTTTTTCATTCAGCAAGGATGCATTAAATTGATCACAAGTGACAGTAAAGGCATTTATAATGTTACAAAAGATTTCTATTTCAAATAATTGCTGTACTTTCTATTCATCAAAAAAATGTATTGAAAATTCCACAAAAATATTAAGCAGCACAAATAATTCTTGGGCACCAAAATCAACATATTAGAATGATTTCTGATGGATCATGTGACACTGAAGACTGGAGTAATAGCTGCTGAAAATTCAGCTTTGCCATCACAGGAACACATTACTATACATTAACAAATCGTACTGATTCCAAACTTTTGATCGGTAGTGTATACTGTAAACAATTGAAATCAAGTTTAAAATCAGGAATAAAGATGAATCTGCACACCTTCACTTAATGAAAAAGGCCAAAAATCCAAGATCAGTAAAAAGAAGAACATTTATGCATATTGCGAAACATTTAAGCTACAGCTAATTGTATTAAATGAGCCCACACATTCGCATTAGTTCAGATCAGCCACAGTAAAGATTTTTGTAAACAAAACTTTTCTTTGTGTACAACAGTGGTTCTCAATTCCAGTCCTCGCGTACCACTGCTCTGCATATTTTGCATGTCTCTCTTATTTAACACACCTAATTCAGATAACCAGCTCGTTATCTGGTTATCTCGTTATTATTATCTCACACAGACGAAACGTAGAGAAGTGACATAATGTACCTCTGTAAATAAATAAAATTTAAATTCACGTCTCACACACTTTAATGCCCTTTGAATGGAACATTTACGTTCCCTTCGAACTGGAATTATGACGGACTATCCTGTGAAGTACACTTCGCCGAGCACTTACGCAGTGTTCGAACTATACCGTGGACTTTGGGGGAGCCCACTTGATTTTTTTGTTATAAAGGGAGGGGGGGGGTTCGTTCGCAAGTGGGGAAGGGCTTACAATGTCTTACAAAGATACATAACAGCTACAAGTGTATGCACTACTTGCTTTATGCAAGCACTATATATATTTATACTATATCGACACGAATTGATAGGTGAAACAACAAACAGCCCCCCACAAATAGTCTATATACAAAGCATCAGGCTGTCTTTGAGTTCACATGAACAACGGTTAAAGTTAAATAACACATTGTCAATATTTTTTGAGACCCCCCAAAATTTCACAAATCACGTTTTCAGGGGAGCCCATGTCTTATTAAGGGGAGCCGAGCTCCCCCTAGCTCCCCCGTAGTTCACACCCTGCACTTACGGTCAAATAGAACAGACTTCTGAAGTGACAAGAAAAACATACAAAATGTACAGAGCAGTAGTGGCACGCGAGGACTGGACTTGAGAAGCGCTGGTATACAACACCATCATATTCCTTGGTTCAAAATCAGACTTAACAACTCATAACATAAAATGGCTTCATAGGAATGATTTGATATAACACTATAAAGTTTAATGCAACCTTACCAGAGCAATAAAAGCCCGGAGAGATATAAGAAAACAAAGAGCACAAGTAAATGGTTACCTCGGCAATAAAGACTACAATGACAATATCTTTCCTCTCGGCAGTTGATAGGTCAAATAGGAGAGACTGGAGTGTGTTCACTAGATAACTCTGTTTCTGCCTGTGCACGGTGGGCACTCCTAACACCAGAGACACTGCGTAAACAGTTAAAACTGTGTGTCAGCTTGTCTTCCTATGGTGACTGCATTACAGTGATTATGTATGCGTAAAACTATTAGAAACTACAAAACTGACAAAGTAAAAGAAACATTATGATAGCATATGTTCAAAAATAAATAAAACATCATAATACAATATACCATATTAGATTTGCAGGAAAATGAATAGTGTTAATGTTTCAGAGAAGGGTTTTTAAGTATGGAAGCATATAGGCAGCGAAATTCAATTTAAAATGCAATATGCAAAATGGCAATGCAATATTCAAAATGGCAACGCAATATTCAAAATGGCATTGTATTTCTGTATTTAAATTTACATTTTCCATTACTCATACGTGCAAAGTTTGGTGCAAAAGGAAAATGAAATTATATTTTACATTTGCCATTTCCAACAGTAGTCTTAATATGTAAATTGCATGTCGAACGTCTACCCGTCGACCGAACGTCTACCGAACGTCTTGGGCTGTGAGCGTCTCACATTGCGGGTGGCCCATGTGACGTCCGCGTCTTGAAATTAGCTGGGTGTTAAACATTTAAGGAGCCAAGCTGCTGTGTAAAGACTGTAAATGGACATTATAAGCATTACAATAATGATATTTTATACCTAAAATAGTACTCAACCATGTCCTGTATCCTGCTGTACATCACTGAATAAGTCTTTAAAGGTGTTGAA
>NW_015554061.1:109174-113517 GCF_001515605.1 Sinocyclocheilus anshuiensis
TTTATTTATCATTATTGTAATGCTTGTAATGTCCATTTACAGTCTTTACACAGCAGCTTGGCTCCTTAAATGTTTAAAACCCAGCTAATTTCAAGACGCTGACGTCACGTGAGCCACCCGCAATGTGAGACGCTCAAAGCTCAAGACGTTCGGTAGACGTTCGGTCGACGGGTAGACGTTCGATCGGTCGTTCGAACGAACGTTTGATTTTAGCATGGAATACGCTTCATATATTTCTCTGTTCACGCTCCACTTCATCTGCCAGTGAATTCAACGATCTTATCAGATCTCCAGCCGCCATGTTTCAAACGATCCAAACGTAACACGCTTCCACCAATCCCTGCCTTGAAGCAATGATTGACGGAGGGTGGGCGTGGTCAGCTCGGAATGCATTTTCAAATTGAATTTTGCTACAAATATCCCACGGCGTCATGAAGAAAATGCAATCCTAAGTGTTCTAACTGTTAGTCTAAATGCATTTAGGACAAATAGCATTTAAATGATCATTTTGCTACCATTTCTGCTTGAACATGTTACACACATCAAATCAATTTGTTATACATTTTCATTTCAATTTCGCAACTTATAAAGCGTTAAAATGTGCATGCAATTTACATATTAAGACTACTGTTGGAAATGGCAAATGTAAATGATATAATTTCATTTTCATTTTCCTTTTGCACCAAACTTTGCACGTATGGGTAATGGAAAATGTAAATTTAAATACAGAAATACAATGCCATTTTGAATATTGCGTTGCCATTTTGAATATTGCATTGCCATTTTGCATATTGCATTTTAAATTGAATTTCGCTACCTATATGCTTCCATATTTAAGGGCTAATTAGGGTTTCAAATAAAATGTTGCAACTGTGATGCTTTGCTCCTTTCATGATACTCAGCAGGCAATTTAACAATACATAAACACTGTTGTAACAGCAGTCATAGCTGATTAAAGAGACACATGAAAGAAAAGAGCAAAATGTATTATGCAAAAAGAAGGCCAGAATTTAGTATGCAAATATTACAATGATATCTTTGCTTGTGGTTACATTTTGTGGATGGTAGACTGAGATCGTAGCACAGTTGGTCTTTTTCCCTTAATAGAAGTTTAAAACATTAAGACTTTGATATTACCTATGACAAGTATGTTTAAATCTACATTGCAAGCACTGTAACAATACAATTGCAAAAAATGATAATGGGAGACAGACCTCCAGTGCGTCGCTGCCCCAAGTGAACGATGGGTTTCAGACTGTCCTCATGCTCCTTCAGGTGAGGCAAGTAGATGTAGGCATTAGGCTGTGAAGGCAACAAGCGCTGAAGGACCCTCTCTTCTAATATAGCTAAAAAGGCGGATAAAATACTGAATAACTGTATAGACACAAATATTACAGCAAGAAATGTGCTTGGACTCACCTGAGGAGTTGCTGATTGTGTGATTCGACGGAGCAATGCTGCGGTTTTGAAGTTGACCAAGCACTTTAAGCAGTTCTTTTGATAAGACCTCCCCTCGTTGTTCTGCCCGCAGTAACCTCTCATAGACCGAACGCAGCTGAAATGGCAAGTTATCTGAAACACAGAAGTCATCTCATGATGTGAATTAAAGGGATGTTTCGGGCTGAAAACAAGTTAATTTATTAAGCTTTATTAACAAGTTAAGCTTTGCAACAGCATTTGTGGCATAATGTTGATCACCACTGAAAATAACCAGTTCTAAAAATAATTTGTATAAAAAAGGGAAAATAATGGTTCATAGAGGAACTTCCAATGGAAATGTTTATATGATGCAATTTATATCAATCATCATGTTTAATTGCTGCCTACAGAAAATCAAAGCTGATTCCTTTGGCTTTCTGCAAACAACAATTCTTCTAAACACAAGCTACGCCATATAACTTTAAGGAAGCTTGTAGTGTTTCAGGGAGTTTTGTACTGTTGAATATATGCTGCTATGGTCATAGGCCTGTCGCAATAATCAATATATCGACTTATCGTGCAATATATGTACATGACCTCAATCAGTTTTGGTGACTCAATATATCGCACATTATATTTACTTAAAAATTAATGTCACCATGTTTTTTACATTCCACTTGCGCCTGTGTCTTTTACAGCTTCTCGTATATAACGTGGTGTAGTCATGACTCTCATGAGGTGCTAGTTCAAAATAAAAAAATGCTTATACTGTACAAAAAAAAGTTTCATCTGCAGATATGGTCTTGTTTAGGGATCTGTGCCTTTGTGCATACGGACATCTGACTGATAAGTAGTGATTGTGTTTTTCAGCAATAGTGTGCACCCTTAATTTACAGAGAAAAGAAGGTCAGGGAAAATCTGTAGATGGAAAAATCTCCAGACAAGTTCTTTGTGCATTTTTCTTCTTTTCTACTTGTTACTTTGCACTTTTTGTTAGAAAATGTTTATTTACTATTTATTCAGTTTTTTAAGGTATCTAATATTTTGATACTTAATTTCCATGATCTAAATATTCTTAAAATTAAAAGTTTGTTGTCATTTGGAAGTGTGTAGGCCTTCTTGCATTATTATGCTGTTACATTATGATTAAATATTCAGTGGCATAAAATGGTCTTTAAAATGACAATAATATCGCTTATCGCAATTATTTCTGGGACAATATATCGCATAACAAAAAGTTGTTATCGTGACAGGCCTAGCTATGGATGGTATACAGTATACACTCATCTCTGTTGATTAGCTGCAAAAGTTCCTCTTTGCCTTGATGCACTTTGTTGTTGTTTGGCATATGATTTCATCTCATTCCCACACTGAAGCACAGGGCTTGTCAATCATATTACCTATTATATTATATTAAATGTAACTTTAGATATCACATTGCAATTTATCAGCACTTTGTTTTATTAAAAACAATTGCTCAAATTTAAAAACCAGAAATCACCTTTTTAAAATGTTATCAATCTGTTGTATTATTGACATCATTTTATGTATTCAACTGTCTCACATTAAAGAAATCTAACTGGAAAGAGTTCCTGCAATACCAGTTTGTCTGGCATCCAGGAAGCTGACATTGCAGGTCTGACAGGTTGACAACTTACTGAGTAAAAAAAAAAACAAAAAAAAAACTTAACACTTAATTTCTCAAATTCTTAATTATGGCTTCTTTGGCACTGATATACAACTCACTCAAGTCCAAAATGCCAGTACAGAAATTGTCAAACAAACAAAACAAGCAAACGGTTAATAAATGCATATTCCGAATAACCAATCGGAATATTTTAGGCAATCTTCACAGGATGATCATGCTCACCTGACTTTGATGTGTGCCAGGAGGTTAACATCAACACACATACAAAACCGGCGACGAAGAAAAGTTTGCCATACGAGGACCTCATCTCATTCCACAGAAATACCAGAATACTAATCGTAGGCAATATTCTTGGGAAGGCGGCAAAATCCTCGAGATATAACAACTAAGAAAAGATTAGTTGCTGCTTCTTTCCCGCGACGTCTGGATGAACTGGAAAAAATTCACAATTTGACGACAATCCTTTTAAAATGCACACTGCTTTCTCAGACCAGGCCAGCTACATTGTGGCGAAACGCGCTGTCAGTTGATGCTTTGATTCCACGCGAGGAATTTAACAAAGAATCCGCTCACACCTCCGAACAGCAGCAGCGTCATCGTCCACCTGTCCAGCTCGTCAACATTCATCCAGTCGATGCATATTCACGAGGACGCTGCTGATAGTAGTAAGTATAGTGTTAATTTTTACACGTTGCGTTTAAACGTCTGTCAGATTGTCCCCCTGTGTATCTGCTTCAATATAAAGTCGCCTAGTTTAGAAGCGTCCCGTGAACTGCAAATGTAACGCCCAACAAGTGCTTTTACAATCTACCTAAATAAAAACATAGCCTATGGACATTAAACATCACGATAAAGAAACATCACAGTTTCTTCCCTCAGGCAATCCATCTCATGAGCATTTAACAATAAACGTGGAACACACAACACTATTATACATTATTGATTTAACACGCATACTTTTCAAATTTGCACATATCATACCTGTACATATATAATTGTCTATATTATATATTGTGTTTTTGTTATTGGCCCTATGTCTAGTAAGAGCTTGATTAGCTGGTTCAGGTGTGTTTAATTGGGGTTGGAGCTAAACTCTGCAGGACACCGGCCCTCCAGGACCGAGCTTGGGCACCCCTGGTATAGTATTCTTTATTATCTGCGTCCTGTCTTGTCACTGTCATTCTGTTGCACTGTGGAGCTTCTGTAACTAAAACAAATTCCTCGTATGTGTAAACATACCTGGCAATAAAGCTCATTCTGATTCTGATTCTGATTA
>NW_015554061.1:116991-142484 GCF_001515605.1 Sinocyclocheilus anshuiensis
GGTGTCCTGCAGAGTTTAGCTCCAACTTGCCTCAACACACCTGCTACAAAGTTTCTAGTAGGCCCTATGTCTAGTAAGAGCTTGATTAGCTGGTTCAGGTGTGTTTAATTGGGGTTGGAGCTAAACTCTGCAGGACACCGGCCCTCCAGGACCGAGCTTGGGCACCCCTGGTATAGTATTCTTTATTATCTGCGTCCTGTCTTGTCACTGTCATTCTGTTGCACTGTGGAGCTTCTGTAACTAAAACAAATTCCTCGTATGTGTAAACATACCTGGCAATAAAGCTCATTCTGATTCTGATAATAAGATAACAAGATAATAAGATAAAGATAATAATAAAATAAGTGATTCAATTCACTTATTTTATAGTGTAATAATGGAACCGGTCACAATCAGACATTAGTTTGGTTTAAGCTGGTTTACCAGTGTCTTGGAGCTGTTGTTCAGGTGGTCTAACGGGTCTCCCTGACTTATCTGTCAAATGTATTGTAAGGCTAATGGTGACTGGTCATTTATAGGAATGATCTGGACTCTGGAGCCTTCCGACTCAATGAAGGATTGTATGTGGAAAAAGTGACACCTAGGGGTGGAGTCTCTAACAACACTTAATTAAAACGTGAACCTCTTTCTCAGGGGTCACCAAACTCTTTATATTTGTTTAATGTTGATAAAAAGCATAACATCTTACTTTCTTTTTCAATTCCTTTAATTCCATTTTAAACATCCATTGATCCAAATTAGGCATTTGACTTGACATGTGAAAAGGTATAGGTAAGCTAAGCCTATTCAAAGGAGAATAATAGGCTATAGAAATTATGACTAAGGTGTGGGTGAAATAATCGTCACATAGATATAAAATTGTGTAAATGTTGAAATGTGACATGCTTTCATGAGTATAATTTTTATTGTCACAATATTTGTCTCTCTTTTATATTCATATTTCAGTGTCCATTATTTATTGTTCAAATTTGACTTCTGCTCAGGCGAGCTGTCCTTAGCCACATGACAGGGTTCTGCAATGAGAAGAAGGGGGAAACAAAATTAAATTAGACACAATAAATACCTTCATCAAATATTTTGCAGGTGTGTGTGTATTTCCTGATATTTGCAACCACAATTAAATTATATTGATATTTGCTTAAGAGGTTCTGTAGAATATTGATCAACACATGATATTCACAAGTTTTGGCTCAGACTGGGTTCTCTGACCCGGTACTCCATCATAGGAGTACTGGCTTTCTCCTTTGATTCCACACACAGCTTGCTTCCAGTTCATGTCAGACTCATTTTTCTCTCTCGCTCTCTCGCTCTGTGTGTGTGCAGGGTCAAATAAGAAAAATTTGTGCTATTTTTTTATTTATTTATTTATTTTTTAACAGTCCCTGTCGATGGCAAGTGTGACTTACTGAAGAGGTAGAGTGTGTTTTTGGTCATATTATTGAATTGATTTATGTGCATGGTGAGGCAGTCAGGGCAGGATGGGAGAAACCTGCCCTCTGTTGATGTCATTTTCTTTAGATCAAAAAGATATGCAAGTCAACAACCCTTGATCTCAGCTGAAAAAAGTGTTAACACAATGTGTTGAATGAAATTGTCTTACCAAAGAGATAAAGGTGCTGTCTTTAAGAGTTATGTTGTTATTATACTATATTATAAACTTTCTATAGACTATCTCCATTTCTGATGGGGAGAATGATCAGATAGATATGACTCAAAATCCTGGTCGTTAAGCATTAAATTACAAAGGATGCACAAACTAGAGGAAGCATCTTAATGTAAAGAATCTTACTTGATGTACCTGTGACCAAGGGATGCGGTGTTTGCAGGAGTTCTCGGTCCAACACCCATCTATGAAGTGTTGGCACTCTTCAGTGAGTTCATATATAACTGGTGATCAGAGACACCTTCACGGACAATCCATTTCCCCATGATCTATTGTAAACAAAATTAATCAGTAAAATTGAAACTTTAAGAACTTACTCCACCATGGTCCATAAAATATAAAATGTAAGCAAGTTAGTTAATTTATTTAATAATAATAATTTATTAATTAATAATCATAATTTAATATTTGTTTCAATACAGTAAATTACATAAACTTATATACACAACATATGATGTAGTTCCAGAAACATTAGATACTACTACTACTACTACTACTACTACTAAAATGCCACCTGTAGAAATTTGTATCTAAATTAATTCTACATTTCTTTTGTCATTAAATGCAAATCCTTATAGGTTTCTACAAGTATTATTAAAAAAGATTGCATGTAGAGCATTTACATATTTTCATTCCATTTTAAATACATTTATTTTATGTTTGATGCCTCAATTGAAAGTTAGAAATTGAACTGGAATTTAAAAGGTATTTTCAGTTCTGAATGGCACAGGACTCTGCTTTTAACACTAGTCACTAATCAAATTATACATCATAAACTACAGGTTGTTCTATAAACCATATGAGTTGTTAAGCAATCTTAATTTTTATTATGAACAGCATATTAGTTTGACCATATTAATGCATATTTGACTCAGTTTTGATAGCAGATAAGTAAATAATAACTTCACAATTTACTGATTATTTATATTTATCCATTTTTTTAGGTAAATTTGGGGTAAAAATATGTAAATAAGTGGTTATCAACTATGATCTATTTATCTTTTTCGAAGAAAATAAATGTTCCCTGTTTCCTCATAAGCTCCTGTAGTGTTAATTTACTATAAAAGAATACTTGCTCTAAAATATATTAATAATGCACTTACACATTTATTGTCATCTGCTGTGTTATGAGCTCCTTACAGTCTGGCAGAGATGCCTGACTCAAACTAAACAGGCCCAGAGCATTTAAAACCACTGATGTACATAGACATTGTAGAACTTCAGAAGAGGTTCTTGATTTCATGATTTCAAAAAATCATGCTGTGTGGATCAAGTACCCTAAATAGTCCAGATACACAGTACTGTTTTTTTTTTCTCCCTGAAGTGATGCAACAGGTTCTGAGAATTCTAGTTAACTGGATTGAATTGAGTGTGTAAATCTCTGGACTTTGGACAACTGGGAAACACCCCTGTCAGAATAACCTTGAGCCTTTAGAAATGAGGACAATCCCAAAAGATACTGAACTTACCCACACAGTCACATTCATAATCATTTATGTATGAATGGTATGAATGTGAACTTTTGTTATTACCACTTATTAAAACACACACACACACACACACAAACAAACAATGACACGATGAATAAAAAAGATTCTTTATTCAATTTAACTTTGTCATGGGGGTTCTTACAAATTTGATCACAAAAAAAGGTTTAATGCATGTATTATTGATCTGATTTGTCCAAACTTGGCTTCTGGTCAGATGAGTTGTCCTTGATCACATGACAGAGTTCTGCAATAAGAGGAGAAGAAGAAAAAAAACTATTAATGTGCAATTAATTCAGTATCTCTTAATTCTGATTTCTTTTTGATTTGGGGGTTAAATTATGACCTAAACATGTTATAGAATGATTTTGTGAGATTTACCTGTAACTTCTGTATCTGAAATCATGTTTTATACATATTTATAAGTGATATTGAATCTCAAATGACCAGGAGCAGTAACTGCTCTACATCAGAACCAATAGCTGTTGTTAGGGCCGTCCTTAGTTGACCCGGGGGGGGGGTGCAACCGCACCAGTTGCAACCCCCTAAGGAT
The DNA here is from genome assembly GCF_001515605.1 of Sinocyclocheilus anshuiensis. NCBI lineage: Eukaryota > Metazoa > Chordata > Actinopteri > Cypriniformes > Cyprinidae > Sinocyclocheilus > Sinocyclocheilus anshuiensis. The sequence continues at coordinate 120,695 of NW_015554061.1, forward strand.
GACCCAAACTGACCTGTTACTCCATCATAGGAGTACTGGGTTTCTCTTTTGAATCCGAGACACTCGGCTTGCTTCCAGTAGGTGTCCATGTCAGACTCGGTTCGGTTGCTCTCTCTCTCTGCAGGAACAAAGAAGAAATAAATGAATGCTTTTTCCACAGTTGGTCATGGAATACATAATTTTAATATGATGCAATGTGTCTACATGGATTCCACATGCCTATGGATTTTGTGACTTACTGAATAAATATAAAGAATATATGGTCTTATTTTTGAATTGGCTGATGAAGTTCATGGTGAGACAGTCAGGACAGGACGGCAAGAACTTGCCCTCTGATACTATGTCATTTCCTGTGGACCAAAAACACCAACATAACATTCATTAGTACTCAGAGTCCATGAGTTTTACCTGAAATAAATACGCTTTTGTTAACTTACCACTGGCATAAAAAATACTATCTTTAACAGTTGTGTTAATGGTGCAAAATTCACACTTTCCATTTCTGAGAGGGAGAGAGATATCAGATTCAGAATGCTGGTCATCATAATTATAAAATTCATTTAGTTTAGCTTTAGTTTACAGGACAGCCTTACAGCATATTCCCTTGACTGAGGGTTAAAGTTTTTGCAAGAGTGCTTGGGCCAAACTCCATCCATGAGCTGTTCACAGTCTTCAAGATATCTGTAAATAAGTGGTGATCAGCTATGCCTTCAAGGAAGATCCATTTACCCATGATCTGTTTGGAAGAGAAAAGAAGTTGTGAAATGTATGTTCCTTAAATAATCTCCCGTAGTGTTCATTTACTATAAAAGAATACTTGCTCTAAAATATATTAATAATGCACTTACACTTTTATTGTCATCCTCCAGGGTTCGTGGTGTTATGAGCTCCTTACAGTCTGGCAGAGATGCCTGACTCGAACTAAACAGGCCCAGAAGAGCAGCCAAGACCACAGAAGAAGACATTGTAGAACTTAAGAAGAGGATTTCAGAAAATTATGCAGCATCACCTGGGGAACAAGTACTTTATATAGAACAGCTTATCACATATTATCATCTGGATGTTCTGAAGTGATGCAACAGTTTGCGTTTTTGTGATGACAGTGCCAGTATTCTGTAATGAATTAAAAAAATTGTGAACTTTAGGGACCAGGAAAACCCTGAGTTGACACAGCATTCAAGTAATTGTGGAATGAAATAATGTTCTTATTTTTCTTTTTATTGGTACAGTCTTTAGGGTACATGTTTAAAAAAAGAATAAAGAAAATTGTCAAAGAAAAACAATATTTATAAAATATATTAATAATAATAGTATCCATAAAATATATTAAATCAAATTTACATTGCATTTTCATTTTTATTTTATTATAATAGATTTTGTTCTGTAAATGATACTTTACTGATCTGTTGTTATTTGACCGTCCTTCCCACAGTAGTACATTATTTTATAAAAGTACATTGGTAATTCCCAAGTGTATGACAAGCACAGTCATTTTTATATGCACTTCATGATTAATCAAAATTCTCAAACTATTTTAATAAGGGAATGTATGAATAAATCACATTTTGAAACCCATGGATCATTTTATGACATTTTATGGTCAAGTCATTTTATGACATTTGCTCTCTACATCTTCAGAATCAAAATACTACATATATATATTGTTATACTTTTAAACTCTAGCACAATATTATTTGCCGTCTTTAGTGAAATCTTTAGTGAGCTGACAGACTCTGTGAACTGTAAATCATTAATGTTTAATGGTTGTTAGAAATCTTCTTACCAACTATTTTAGTCACTTCCTTCGGTCAGAGATTGAAAGTAAAGGAAAAAGTTATTTTGGGGTATGACTATGTAAACAAATGAAAAAATTAAAGTGATGGATTACAAGTCCCAGTGATCAGAAATAAAATGGGCAGTAAAATAGGCCCACTTTGAGTCACTGCACTGTTTAGACATGGACAGTCCCAGCGATAAGGTTTATCTCTTTCGGTTTTGTCTTTGTGCCTGATCTGGTCGATTATTCTTTGCCCTTTCTGCTCACGAAGCTCCTGTTGACCGTAGTGGGAGATCAAAGAGATGTCACCGGTGCTGTAAGAGGAAGGCTGAGGGCAGTCCAACCAATCAGTGGCCAGAAGCCGAGGGTATCCTTCTTCAGGGGCGGAGCCTGGGTGAGTAAATTTCCAGTAGGAATTGCCTTTGAAAAGGTAGGTTGAACCTGATTGATATAGAGAATAAAAAAAATAAGTAAATCAGTAGCGCTCTAAAACAGTGTCACACATACATTCCCATGCAATGCAGTAGTATTTATATATTTTAACTAATGGTTTTGAAGCAACACACCCTTAAAGTCCCCAGTCCTTTCTCTCTCATCGGCATTCTCCATGATGATTCCATTCACTCCTTCTTCAATGAGCTCTCTCCAGACTTCACTTTCCTCTCCTTGCTCTCCATCCTCTCTCACAGACCCCCACACCACACCCTGCTTTGGGTCCCAGTGCAATCCTTGCCACCCTCCTTCTGAGTCCTCAGGAGCCAGAGTAGACAGAGGCTGAGGGAAACCCTCTTGGAGTGACAGATCCTTAAACAGCCAAACCTGGGAACCTGCACATGTATGTTTAGTAGTTTACTTTAAGTAGAGTGGTGTCAAGTCATTGGTGTCAACTGATGATCACTTGCACATATAAATAGCAAGGTTGTAGAAATGATCTCAAAATCTGTTTTACGTGAAAATATAAGGTATTTTTTACAGCGTGTCTATTTACACTAAGTGCAAATAGCCTATCTTGTTGGCAAAGGCTATTTACTCTAGCTCTGCCCATCAGACAAAATTAAAAAAAAGAAACCCATCTGGTAACAGGAATAGTGGTGTGTAGAGTAAGGATAGTGGATCGACTCGAATTTGAATCCGCCTTTTACTGATCCCATTCTTTGCATATCACAGATCGGAAATTGGATGGCTCATCAACTGAACAGTATGTTCTGGCAGCTCATATTTTTACCGTGCTGTCACTATTAAATAAAACTATTGAAACATTTTTTTTTAATTGAAATAAATCTGAAATAAAATAAAATTTAAATATTAGATGGAAAAACGTAAAAAAATTTAAAATTAAATAAAAAAATAAATGAAATGTCAGAAATTTTGCCTTGGCAACTAACTGAAATAATTTGAAGTACTAAAATTACTAAAATGGAAATAAATAAAAACTAAAATAAAAATTAAATTATATCTAAACAGAAATAGTTAAATAAAAATACAAAAGCATATAACAAAATTACTAAAGGTCTCAATAAGGCAGCACTCATTTATGATTATAATAAATATAAATATATTCACTGAATATGTTGAATGAGTATACTGCATGCTGTTTTATAAATATACTACAATACATTATGGTGCAAATAGCATCTGCCTATACCCTTACGAAAAAGAAGTTTATTCAAGTGTGCTATTAGTATACTTCTTTTAAACAAAAAAATAGGAAAGTATACTTTTAGTCTACTTTTTATGTACTTCTCAGAAATTGGCTTTATGTACTTCTCAGAAGTATACTTAAAATGGCATTTAAGTATACTTGACTTATACTTAGAAAGTGCTCGTAGAATCCGTGTTTTCATTGTTATACTGTAGGGGGCGCTAGTACACATTTTCTGTACAGAATTTTCAAAAAACACAAGTGAAGAAGAAACCGAAACAACAGATGCTTCCACATGTATTCTAACACGATCATCAGACATAAAACAGTATCAAAACTGGGTAACGTTATGGAATAAAATGATGACCAATGAAGAGGTAATAATGACTGTCAAGCTTTGGCGTGTTGATCAACTTTACCTACGTTTTGATTATTGTTCTGAATCCAATTCATAGTCTTTTTTCAGCTTTTTGTTCAAAATGTTAGTATGAATAGCATTCAATACACTAAGTGAAAATAGCATCTTACTACTGTTTACATTTTGTATTTTACTACTATTTAACGGAGGTGTAAAGTATTTGAGTAAATGTAATTAATTACTGTACTTGAGTATCTTTTTGTATACTCTGTAGTTCTACTGAGTATCAAAGATATTAGCAACTTTTACTCTCTACTTCACTACATTTTTGAACAAGCATCTGTACTCTTTACTCCACTACATTTGAAATGAGTGTTGCAGTTACACATTACATTTTGCATGGCACCTAGCTTTTCTGCAGCAGTTTATTTCTACTACAAAAGAAGTGATATAGCCAACTAGAGGGCACTGAAAGTACTATATCTTGTGTGTTTTGCCCTTACTCACCCAAACTTGTCAACAAGGCTACTTTACGTAGGCTACGTTCCTTAGCAAGTAGTTGTGAATCACAGGAGTTTTATATATGAGATGAGGACATGACTGCAGCCGGCGATGAGGCTGAAACCAGCACATCCAGTGCAAGGAGGCTTTGACTTTTTAATTTGACTTAACCTTATTTTATTTATCCATTATATTTTTGAGGTGTTGAGTTTTATTTTGGTTTTAGAAAATAAACGCGATTGCTCTCCTCACAAATCAACTCTTTCTTGTTTTTCACTGGCATGTCTCTTTGACTAGTGCATCTTTGAGCCTATATTTAATATAGCTAAGTAAAACTGTTAAAATCAGACTTTTACTCAAGTTGTTTTGGAACTGACTTGTAACTTGGAGTAATTTTCACTGTAAGGTATCTGTACTTTTACAGATACAGTATGGTTTTCAGGTACTCTTTACACCTCTGCTATTTACCCAATTTACACTTAGCTTCTGTCATATTTTTATTCTTTGCATTATGGCCAAGTAAAATAAATCTCTTTAAATTACATAAATTAACTCTCAAAAGTGTGGTGCACAATTAGAATTCAGCATGAATTTTAGTTTTTGAATTTTCAGCATGCGTTTGTGATGTGATTGTGCTGGGAAACTGACCACTGATAAAGATGATGGCATGATCTGTGTGTCTTTCCATAACCGCTCGCAGTGGAGGCAGTGAAGAAGGAAGTGCTGACCAAAGTCTCTGTACAGGAACAGCCCTGACTGACACCAGACCACCTCTGCTCACTCTCCACATGTTCTGCCCTGCAAAATGCACGAGGAAAGGTATGAGAGACATAGGAGAAATATAAATAAATACTTTGTACTGTTACTGTATATGGTGACACTGGCTGGATGGATACAGAGTGTTGTATAGCAATAACGAGGACTAAGAAGATGACAACACAAGTGGAGGAAGTGTTTTTGTTAACATATCAAATAACTCCTTAAATCCGTTCAAGCTACAAGTATCTACCTTTGAAGAAAAAGATCTCTCCTCGAATCTTGGCAACTGCATCAAAACTGGTGTTACAGCGATCCACAGAACTTGAGACAAAAAGAGACATTTCAAATGATTTTTCTCTTAATTAAAATACATTGAAAATTTTAACAAACTTCTTTTAGTTAATAAAAAATAAAACAACTAAGAAACAGGACTTTGAATATTTAAAGGTATAGTTTACCCAAAAATGAAAATTCTCATGTTGTTCTAAACCTGTATGAGTTGAACATAAAAGAAGACAATTTGAAGAATATTGGTAACCAAACAGTTGACGGTAGCCATTGACTTCCATTGTATGGAAAAAAAGTCAATGGCTTTCAGCAACTGTTCAAAATAATGACAGAATTTCATTTTTGGGTGAACTATCCCTTTAAACATCTTTTGCCTTTAAAGTCAGTCTGAATCAGTTTTCTACAATCTAATGTATTTACAAGTTAAAGCATGAATACACATGACTCTTGGCCACATATTTCCTCATATTTGCAGTCTATAGTCAATACTTGTTGCCGAAAATTAGAGCCAGTCTACAGATTATGAGCAGTCAGAGCTGACAGATTTCAAACATCAAACATGTCTGATATTTTTAGCCCATGTTAGATATATATATATTGTATTTGTCATGTGCCTCCTATCAATGAGGCTCATGTTTCTGCTTGAGTTTTCACACTACTTGAAAGTCTGGTAGTGTGTGATCCTCGGTCATTTGATGTTCAGTTTTTCTCCATTTACTCCTAAAAATCTGTTTATATGTAGTGTATTCCAGCATTATTTGTGCAGAATTTGTGTATATAATCTCATTTTTGATTTGATGTTCAATTCAAAAGTTTTACTTGATTCTTTCTTACCTGTCCAAATGGCTGTGAGCATGTCTGTACATGTGTGTGAGCCGGTGTATTCCTCCATGTCTGTGACGCGATTGAGCTTCCGTCAGAAGAAGAGGTCTGTCCGTTGGAACATGGTTACCCCTCTTACCTGAATTCATAAACAGACACACATGCAGAATAGATACTTTGAGTCTTTATGAGCTATAATTGCCAAACAGAGATACCAAACAAGGCGTTTAATGACAGTTACCATAAAGGGCTGTGATGAGTTGAAGGTCATGGTGTCCCAGGCTACAGTGTAACGGGTCTCCTAGGGGCCCCTGGTAGTATGGACGCATTACAGATTGGCGTGCTGATGAATGGGTCAGTCCGAGGGCGTGACCAAGCTCATGCACCAGTACCGTGAACAGATCTGTGCCCTCCGTTGCTGTGTGTAAATGTGCACATGTTGAATTAAGTTATGATCAATATACTGGATATATATGAGCTGATACTGAACCCTATTAGCCTAAAGGTCTACTGTATCATATTTGATGCGTAAATTTCCAAGGCCTCTAAATTATCAACATGGTCAAAATTTTGCTGAAAAATATGTTATCTTCTGTCATCTGATTGATAATTTATAAATTTTTTTTAGCAAATAAAAGGCTTTTCAGTAACATCTACCTTCAGATTTTGGTGAACGTGGCTTTTTTGCTGTGAAATCTTTACTGATTTTATAAAGTAAATGTAATAACTTTTATATTGTTATAATTTGGCAAAATGAACTTACTGGACTGAAGCAACTTTGGTTTGATCTATACATCTATACATTTGATCTATACATCATCATTTTTTTTTAAATCATGTTAAATGTATCAAATATGATACACCAGGCTTCTGAAGAATTTCTCATTCATCATTGTATTGCATTGCATTATGTTTTACCCACAACAATAAAAAGTGCAATGCTTTGATCATAAAACTGCATGAGCATGTAAATCTTACTAAAACAAATTAATGGGAGATACAGAGTGACAAATGATAATAAAGATAAAGATCTCATTGACCATAAAAATGTAAGCAACTGCTCCAAATATTTTTGTTCAGTGTGGGCTTCTGAATTAGAACGAGCTCCATATTTTCCTTATGTCATACTATATGAGCCAGCAAAGTCTGATGTATAGAATATGATACTCAACAACCAAAAAAAAAAAAAAAAAAAAAAAAAAAAAAAAAAAAAAAAAAAAAAACCAAAAAAAAAAAAAAAAAAAAAAACATATATCACAGTTTTTTTTTTGTGTAAAGCTTCAATCAATTATTATACATTTTTGGACTATAATTTCATATTTTACAATAAGATTAAGGAAGCATTAGATGATGGGAAAGCTAATCTTTAAAACAAAAAATATTTAATAATTGTAATCTTTAGCAAATCTCAAATTGAATATTTTTCTTTCATACTGTAAATTATAATTTAGTAAAACTTAAATTCACTTGTTAAAAAAATAATGTTTTTATTTCTTGTCCATAAGATGAAAATGATTGGCCTGTACTGTCCTGTTGGGTTTTACTTTAGCTTTGTGCATTATTCCTTACCTTTGATTGTTTTGCAGAATTACCTGGTTGTCTGAAGGCCCATTCCTCCTCTGCATCCAAATGAACTCCACCTGCCCTGTCTGGATCTGACGGAAAGAAGGCATGGCCAACAGATCCACCTGCTCCATCAAAGGGATATCCGTCTCCATGGGGACCATGCAAAAAATCTATTTGGAGATCCGCCCCCTCTGGTCCTCGCACCTATATGAAATAGTTCAACATAGTCTGTGAATTTCCATGAACACAAAAGCATTCAGGAACACTGAGTTTTAAAAAGTAACCACAACCTCATGGAACTCAAGTAATGTTGGATCGGCCCACACTCTGAGTGCATAGTACACAAGGGAGCGAATCATTTCACGGGACAGTTTAGAGGATGCCGGGTAAGAACGCAGCCTGAGAAAAAACAAAGAATAATACACTAAGATTTGCTGAGGTGTTTTTTAATATTTTACTTTGCTGTGATACTGTACATCATGTAGATGAATGCAGGATGGAAAAAGCAGGAAGAAAAAAACAACCGGTAAAATAATCATCAGGCTAACCTCCAGTTGATATTTCTTCTTGTCCAGGTAGAAACTGCTCTTTTCATCCTTTGATTTTGCATATCATCACTGTGTAGTGCCGATGTCTGAATGGTTTGGTCATCATCATCTGGAAGTGAACACCGGGGTGTCTGCATCAGTTGAACTGTCTCTTCATCTGTGAGAGGAAGCCAAGGGTAAAGACGAAGACACAATAGAAGAGTTATGAAATAAGACTGAGATTTAAAAACAGTGGGGGACATATTTTGTTTTTCATACCTAATACTCCTGTATCGTCCAAACCAGCAAACCTCTGCATTTTCTTCACTGCTTGAGTGACAGCTGTCCAGGCCTGTAACTGACCTGTAGAGGGATCAGGGGGCGGGAGATATCCATACTTTGTGAGCCAATCCTGCCAAACAGAACAATATGAAACCATCAAAATATATTCAAATACACCACCATTGAAATTTTCAAAAGAAATTAATACTTTATTCAGCAAGGATGCATTTGACTGATCAAAAGTAACAGTAAAAACATTTCAAATAAATGCTGTTTTTTGTCAACTTTCTATTCATTAAAGAATCCTGGAAAAAAATATATGACCATTTCCACAATAATATTAAACAGCACAACTGTTCAACTTTTCAACACTGATAATAATAAGAAATGTTTGTACACCAAATCAGCATATTCAGCTATGCCATCAGCGTAATAATTTTTAAAATATGCTCTATTAGAAGACAGTTCTTTTAAATTGTAATAATATTTCACAATATTACTGTATAGTTTATCAAATAAATGTAGCCTGGGTAAACATAAGAAACTTTTTTCAAAAACATTTAAAAAATCATGACCCCAAATTTGGCATTTCTAAGCATTTATGGGAATTGTAATAAATTATGTAATGCATTTGTAAATGATTCAAATAAAAGAGTTAGATTCCAATCTTTTAAAAAAGAAATTATTGAAAAGTATTCATATCAACCATGAAAGCAATATAAAACTGCCATTGCAACCCCATTTAGTTCTATAACATGCATTAGCAAGAACAAATTCGTGATGGGGGATGTGATGTTCTTAAAAAAAAGCTAATTTTAGGGGCAGAACAGATTATTACATTTTTCTTCAAAATTCTGAAAAACGAAATAATGTGAAAAAAACATGCACAAATGAATCATGCACAGTAAGAAGCATATAGGGTCAATTTCATGTTGACTTTTAATAGAAGACTACAACACTGAAAACTCTTTTCCAACTGCAGGTGAAACTGTAAATCATGTAAAACTTCCAAAACATTCTCACCACAAGTTTGATGTTCTCATCTTCTGTGGGTAACACAGTGGGTAAAGCAGTAGACATAACCGTGCTCGCCAAAGTGGTTGGCAGTGCATCTTTACCAGCCTTTCCATAAGCTTCCATTGTACGTCCACACATGTAGAAGACAACTACTGTCCAAAACATCGCCATCATACTGAGAGTGTATACATCATCTGCTTGGAATAGTAGAACTATGAAACCAATTCTGTTGACAGAGATATGCAAATCTCAGTCCTCCTTAGTCAAGTGATTTCAATGATGTCATCTTTGCTGAATCAGAGATGGTGGCCTCTCTTGTGTTGAGGAATTGTAGGATTGACTACACTGCTGACTGCGTTGGTTGTAATGTTGCGTGATTGATTTGCAGATGGCTAGTATCAAAGAGAAAAGGATGAAGAGGCTACAGAGGTTTTATGTGTTTCATTTTAAAGGAAAAGGGGACAAGCACAACAGATGTGACTAGGAAGAAATTAAATTAGCTGGTGTCATTTCATTAAAGAAATGTGGGAGACGTCGGGTTGGAAGAGTAGACGAGGGATGTGGAATGGGGCATGGAAAAAAAGAGTTATGGAATAATGGAATTAAAGGAAAACACTCCCAGTATCAGAGGACAAAGACAGAGGACAGTGTACGAAAGGGAGGGAGACTGACGGGAAAACGGGGAAGAGACACATGTATGCATGTAAATATGTATGGATTTATTAGTGTCTGAGAGATGAGACATTGACCCAGTCACAGAAAGACAGTAGGGGAGAACCTGCATAAATGTGACGCTCAATAAATGTAATAACGTAATGCATCGGCATGTCATTTATGATATGCAATTCAATCTCTCAACCTAACCTCCCAAAATATCTGACAGTTCCAGATGTGTAGAATTTATGTCAAACGCACAGCAAATTAAATTAAAAACGAATGATTTTAAAACAATAAAATGAATAACTATAATAAAGTATTACTTTTTTAGTAGTAGTAGTATTAATAACAATATATTAAATGAACTGCTTTGGGTGTAAAAATCTAAGTAAAAATGTTGTCCTTAAGTAACGTTGTGTTTTAGCGTCATCATTTCATTTCACATGTATTTTCAATATCAACTTGTTTGTCTTGCTCTGTTTACATGTCCTCTGAAGTCATGTACTCAAGACTGTACTCTACAATATGAGGATGTGTCTAGAATTTAAAAAGGTTTTAAACACTATATAGACAAATTATATATCTGCATGCTGTACATTATAAAGCTTTATCATTTATTGTTATCATTTACAATTATCACATGATGTTACAAGTGACAAGAAAGAAATAAACATCAATCTTTGTACTTCTAGTTGAACAGTTTCAGACTTTTTCAAATTTAATTGATGCAGGTAACAACCATTAACATGTCAAAGACGTTTGAAGCTAAATTTCAAAGCTTTAAGCTAAACATTTTCCAAAAACATGAGCAAAAAATGAAAAAGTGTTACACTTGCATACATGCTTTTCCACAAACCATTGGGAAATCTGTTGATATGGGTAATACATTCTCAGACTGAGCTTTTAGCTTCACTTAATCCCTGATGGACTGCATTTCTTAACAGCGTGCATTCATTTAAAGCTGTAATTTACACCACAACATAGGGGGGTGGAAATAATTATCAAGGCAATTTATAAGACATAACAAAGGATCCAGAATCATTTTAATCTTCTGAATAAGCTCAAGATAGTCAGACAGCAACAACGAAAACTTAATGCAAAGAAGAAGTTAATGCAATGAATGATCTTATTCAAAACAGAAAGAAATGGGGCATGCTTACTTTCACAACTTCTTTTCTTTCCTCCTTTGCACTCGCCTGCTCTGTCCCGTTGCCCTCCTTCTCTGTTCCTGAACAGATGTGTTTCTCTCATCTCCTCAACCAGACCACCCCCCCTTCTGCATCTGCACTCTCACAATGGACTCCTAATACCCCCCTCAATAATGTACCCACCCACCCCTGCTAAGTGCATCGGCATTTGCTCACTCTCTCTCTCTGTGCTTGGAAGATACCAGTGTGAAAAAGCCTCTTTATATCCAGCGAGGAGATTTAGATACATGCTTAATTGCACATGTCCATCCACTCTCTATCAAATTTCCTATACTTCATATGCAAATGACTCAAATGTCTCCTAGATTTAAATAACAGATGAAACACTAAAGTGATTCTAAACATATAGTATAAGGACATTTACATATTTATATATGCATCCTTTAATGTGAGATCTCAGTCAACTGCCGGATTAGGGTTTCACTTTATCTTTGGGTTTGTGTGTAGTTGTGGATATGTTGGGATTAAATCCTTTTAACGAAAGGATTAAAAAAATAATTAAAAATGAAGATTTGAACAGATCTAGCTAAATGCATTGTTGCTATTTGGTCTACTATGACATATCAGGTAACTTCTTTGTGACAATTTCTGTGTTTAAAAAATGTAAAAGTTTGTTGGCACATATACAATTAATTAAATCCTGGGACTTCTGTGCAGGGGTTAACTTGTTCAAACTTGTACATGACAGAAAGCAAGAGAGGCAGTCTGTCTTTTTTGCTGGATAATCTGTGGGGAGTCCCAAGGAAATAGCCGGATTGGAAAAGCATACTTACAAGGGCAACTGAGGCGTGTGCTGAATGTTTATAGTGTAACTTGACCTCCTGATCTGGTAAACATCTTAGAATATAACCTGTCAAAGAGAACTGCAAACTGGCCAAAATACTTTTAGAGAGAGAGAGAGAGAGAGAGAGAGAGAGAGAGAGAGAGAGCAGTATGAGCAAAGGAGGCATTATTGCCTTGTTGTCCTGCTAATGATTTTGACCCGCAGATCAAAGTGTGCGGCCTAGTGGGGCAGATGTGTTCAATGTATTTTTAGAAAGATGCACAAGGCAGGAAGTTTATCTGTGAATGGAAGTGTGTGTTCAAAAAGAGAGTGATCAAGAGCCACAAAAGACCAAGTGAAGTTCCTTGTCTCCAAGACAACCGAGATGCCTTAAGAAGAAATCCGCAATACAGATATTCATTGTGCACTCAAGACATGGGCCTCAACTTTGCTCTCACAAGGGACGGCACTGGAATTTCTTACTATGGTCACCTCTGACTAATACCACAAAAGATAGACTCCCAGTGAGTCACTCATCCTTCTGTTTAGAGAAAAGTATTGTATTTCACTGTTTAAAAGTATGGGATCAGTAAGACTTGTTTTTAAAAGAAAGTAATAGTCCACGGACACATTTACTTAATCAAAAGTGACAGTAAGAACATGCTGTTCTTTTTAACATTATATTCATCAAAGAATCCTGAAAAAATCCCGGTTTCCAAAAAAAAAAAAAAAAAAAAAGTTGAGCTGCACAATTGTTTTCAACCGGATAATCTGTGGATCTAATAATAAAAAGCATATTAGAATGATTTCTGAAGACTGGAGTAACAAACAAATAAATAAATAAGATGAAAATTCAGAACTGAAAGGAAGAAAATATATTTTAAAATATATTAAAATAGAAAAGTTATTTAAAATTGTAATATTTCACAGTATTGTAATATTTATAGTATTTTTGAACAAAAAAATGCAGACTTGGTAAACTATACACACACACACACACACTAATTTGGCAGTACTTTAAATGTTGTTGGCTCTTAAAATAAATTGCTTGTGATGTTCCTTGCTTTTGGATAAATCTTTTGATAAAATAATAAATATGTAAATGTTAATCGACAGCATGATATAGAAATCTACGTGATCTTCGACAACAGTCTGTTATATAACAAACAAAAAATAAAGTGTAAGAAAAATGGAGATGCTGGGGATTGAACCCGGGACCTCATACATGCAAAGTATGCGCTCTACCACTGAGTTACATCCCCCGTAACCGTGCTTCATGAGACAAATCCAATATATCGGCCAGACCGACCGACAATAAGGCTCTGCAATCTACAGAGTTCGAAGCTCATAATCAGATGTAATGTTGATTTAACGGGAATCTGTGGCTGCGTGCAGCATAACTAAAAACATTCTGACGCAGACAAGGTACAAACGTATCGCTCTCAATCATAATCCAACACACTTCCGCATAAATCGACAACATTTCACTTGCGGAAGTTCCTTCGTCAAATCCTACAATAGTGAAACCAAAACATTTCCACCTATGTGACACCAGTATTGATATTTACCTCCGTGATTATTTGTTTTCATAGAGACTTGTTTGAAAGAAATAGCTAAACAACAATAATTTCACGATCAATGTTCTCGCCTGGACGAACTTGTTGTTTGTTGTTCAAGACTGTGCTCTGTCAGCGCAAACATGTTTAATGGGGCAGGGTGAGGCAGGATTATGGAGGATATTATTTGTGTCAGCTCGGGCAGCGACGACGACTCTGATTTAGAGGTTATAAGCAGTTATAATGAAGACAAAGAAGACGTAGTTCCGTTCATTCGAGCACAATGGCTCCCAGTCACACCTGTAAGTTTATTCGACTATTTTCAAGCAGTTTGTCTGTATCAGACTCACAATGTTTTGCTTATTTGTTAGCCGCTTGCACTTTTATCAGTTTCTATGCAGAACATGAGCACTTTCATGCGGTTTCCATATGCAAAAAGGCATATTTGTTTAGAGTGATGCGTAAATTTACGCTTGTTTCTAACCGCACGTGGTTTGTGCTTTTTATACATGATTTTAGCTGCAGGAGACGCTGGCACGCGCACAGGTGACGTTACGTCGAGTTATTTATAATTTTTAAAAAGAGATTTTCATCGGTTTGCGGAGCACAACAACCTTCAAGAACAAAACTAAAATTTAAATAAATATAATTTAAATATTTAAATAAAATAAATGATATTTTATTGTATGTTTATCGTATTTCATTTTAGATTTCAATTTAATTATTTTGATATCAAGGCAGTGTTTATCGATAAATTGACTGATGCGCGTTTAGAAGATTACATTGAATTTTACATGCATTTTATTATGGGGTCTCTGGAATAAGCGATTCTGATTGGCCAGTCGAGTTTAACTGACCGCTCATCCGGGAAACCAGTGTTTCTCAGAGCTGTGCTCTTCACGGTCTGTGCAAGTAAGCTACTAAAATAACTTCAACTTTAATCAGTATTTAATATCTATCTATTTATTTATTTGGATACATAGCAGTGTAATAAGTGGGACAATGTACAGCAGTTGGCCATTGTTGCAAAAATACAACCCCTTCAAGGAGGCTTGATAGCCTTGTTGTCAGTGCTATTATTTTTGACATACTTGCCAACAGCCACCTGCTCTGTAGTTATCAATACTGGCATAAGTGTAGAAAAGTCTGTACCAATCTTTCACTGTATTTCGTTTGGTTTCTCCCACTTTATTCATTATTTGTTTGTCTCAGGTCCTCATCGATATCACAGGCCACAACTTCACCCCTCCAAGGCGAAGATGCTCAAGAAGAGATACATGCTCCTCCCTAGAAGTTATAGATCTAAGTGAAGACGATCCTCCTGATGATGTTGGTGTGCAGAAACCATCGGCAACTTTGCCATCAGTAGAAAGCAGAGGCAAGAAATTGCGTGTAACACCGGCATCTTTTGGAAAAGCTCAAGAATCAAAATCTCAAACCTGTATTGGCAAAGATGTGGCTAATTCAGTGTGTTTTGTAGGAAGCAGTCTGCAGTCTGTTGCCTCTAAGTCACTCAGTCAGGAGAGCACTCTCACAGACGTGCTCCAAAGTACAGAAGATTATTTGCATCAGGACACAAATTGTAATTCAAGCTTGCCGTCTGAGCAGCTGAGCTGGGATAAGTCTTTGGAACATTGCAGTTCCAGTGATAAAAGTAAAAGTCCGTTCAAATGTGAATCTGAAATATTAAAGAACTCTATTGTAGATGTATCGCAGAACACTAAAGACACACAGCTTAGTACACCAGCTGTCTGCAGCATAGAAACAGACCAAGAAGGCAATCTTGACTCATCACAGAAATGGGAAGACAGTGTTCTCTCTCCTTACAATCTTGACAGTCCATATTACTGTCCGAGTGAGGTAGATGCTTATATATTCTCGGATTCATCCATTAAGTCTGAAGATAATGATCATCCATTTACAACATGCAACAGTCAACAGTCATTTCAAACCTCTGAGCTTCCTTCTGCTACTCATACTGCATCAGTGTCCAATGCACTTTTATTAAAAGAGGACGGTGAAACAATGAATAACGGCAAAAATGAGGACCTACATACTCAGGTTCATCCCGAGCCTTCGTACCCCTCCATACCTACCTCATCTAGAGCATCGCCCCCCTGGAGCCCTGAGTTTTCGTCTAAACAGAGTAAGCCCAACAGTCCCACTTCCACAGAGATTCTTGCCAGTGACACAGCAGCACATTCCCCTGGTCTGTCTACACTGAGCTCACCAAGTAGCTCCTTCAGCCTCCTCATTTCGCAGCCCTCCTCGCCAAACCTTCCAGAGAGAACAGAGCAAAACAGAAATGATTCAGATGCAGGTTCCCCAGAAAGCCCTCCCATCAGGCTTTGGGACACAAGCAGCGATGGCGACAATGAAAATGTGCTGGATAATATGGAGTCAGATCTTTCTGAAAACAATTCAGAAGATAGACAACATATCTGTCTGACTCAGTACAGAAAATTTAGTCAGTGCATGAGTGGAACGGTTCCACACATGGTAAGACGTTTTAATATGCACATTGACATTTTAATAGATAGATTTAAAGGGATACTCCAAAATTCTGTCATCTACCTATGCTGTCACATATGTATATGACTTTTTTTCTTCAGATGAACATAAACAAGTTTTTTAGAAAAATAATCCACGAGAGATGCGAAAGCACAGAGGACAGTCATTTCTTGTGTTTCACAACATGCATACATGAGTTCAAAGTTCAAAATATACTTTGGGGGTCCCGTACACATGCATTATATGGACTCACAGAGATTTTATGATTTTTTCTGAAAATCTTCAGGTTCATCTGAAGGAAGAAAGTCATATTTACTCACCCTCATACCATGCCAGATGAATTTCATTTTTGGGTGGAGTATCCGTTTAATAGACAAAATATTGATAATATGGTTGTTTCATATTGGTACTCTGTGTATTCATCATTTTAACATGAATCATAAAGTCTTTTGTGTTTACCTCAGCCCTTAGGACAAAAATTGCTGCAAGACACACCCTTGGGTCTCACCCTGAACATGCCAGAAAATTATCCTATAATACGAAATAGATTTCAGTCAGTCAATTTCTGTTTTTAACAGGATGACGATGGGGAAGACGAACACTATGGCCCCGCTGAGCCTCTATGCCGTCAGAGCCTTAGCTTGGTCTACAGCACTATTGAGGAAAATTACCCAGAAGGCACTCTTCAGCTGCTGTCTGACTTCATTCAGCCTCGGTATTACCCACCAGTGGATATTACGACACACCTGCTCAGGGGGATTTTCTTAAACCCACAAAGCCCTGATGTTTTAGTCATAGAGGCCTATAACCTATTGATGAAGACTCAGAGGTGAGTGTGATCACAGCTGCAACTACTTGGTTTAAAACAGTTATGGGAGTATGAACAATTTAAGTTTTCATGAAGAAGTCAAGTGTAAATCAGAGATGTTGCCCAACTCCTCCAAAAATGATGTGTAAAACATACTATTCATGTTTATTTTATAAGTTGTTTGTTTTATATGTTAAGATACCATCCTGTGGATGCTTCTACAGTCCCATGCGATTGGGAACTGATGAAGTCAGTTATGAATGAACAGGTATATACATTTAGCACTTTAAAAAAATAGCTTTAAGTAATGTTAAAAATATTATTAAGTAATGCTTTTATTTCTTCAACATTCTGTGCTTCATTATTCCTGTCTTAAGGATGACGCTATGAGGTTGCGGACAGAGGTCCAGTACATGCTCCTGCAATATGTGTTGCAGGTTTTAGAAGATGATTTTCATTTTAAACTCAGGTCTCAGTGTCTTCATCACTCTGTTGCAAAGAAGATGCTTTCATGTGGCAATGAAACATTTGGGCAAGTCAAGTGAGTTATATTCTCTATTGTTGGAGCCGTTTTTATTTAAGTCCCTAATTTGCAATTGGTTTTGGCTTGGCATAATCCTTTATGATTCTTGTTCTTAGGGATATAATAGTTTGGATGATGAATGCTGCTAAGGAGTCAGTGAACCACTCAAAAGATGTGGAATATCCAAAGAATGAGGACAACTATCTTAAGTATATGAAGTGATAATTTTTGTTATCATTATACACTACCGTTCAAAAGTTTGGGGTCAGTAAGATTATTATTATTTTTTTAATTAAAGGGTTACTCCACCCCAAAATGAAAATTTTGTCATTAATCACTTACCCCCATGTCGTTCCAAAACCGTAAAAGCTTTGTTCGCCTTCGGAACACAATTTAAGGTATTTTGGATGAAAACCGGGAGGCTTGTGACTGTCCCATTGACTGCCTAATAAATTACACTGTCAAGGTCCAGAAAAGTATGAAAGACATCGTCAGAATAATCCATCTGCCATCAGTAGTTCAATCTGAATTTTATGAAGCGACGAGAATACTTTTTGTACGCAAAGAAAACAAAAATAACGACTTTATTCAACAATTTGTCTCTTCCGAACCGTATACCGAACCGTAGCGCAATTTCGGAGAGTATCAACTGAACGCAAACTTTAAGCAGCAAAACTACGTTCATGATTGATAATATATTTGAAATGTTTCATCAGCATATTAGAATGATTTCTGAAGGATCATGTGACACTGAAGACTGGAGTAATGATGCTGCATTTACATTTACATTTAGTCCTTTAGCAGACGCTTTTATCCAAAGCGACTTACAAATGAGGACAATGGAAGCAATCAAAATCAACAAAAGAGCAATGATATGCAAGTGCTATAACAAGTCTCAGTTAGCTTAACGCAGTACACATAGCAAGGTTTTTCTTTTATCATATAATAAATAAAAAGAAAACAGATAGAATAGAAAAAGAATAGAGCAAGCTAGTGTTAGAGGCCTTTTTTTTGCTTTTGTTAATTGTATAATAAATAAAAAGAAAACAAATAGATAGAATAAAAAAAGAATAGAGAAGCTAGTGTTTTTTTGCTGCAAATTCAGCTTTGCCATCGCAGGAATAAATTACATTTTAAAGTATATTAAAATAGAAAAGTTTGTTTAAAAAAAAAAAATGTAATAATATTGTACTCTTCCTGTTTTTACTGTATTTTTGATCAAATAAATGCAGCCTCGATGAAAAAAATCTTACCGACCCCAAACATTGAATGGTAATATAACAACATTTCTAACAGTGATATATTTGTGCCATGCAACGACAGTCTGTAAAAAACAGTTTGGATTGTCCTTTCTTTCTTTGCTAAATAGATACATTTACTTTATTTGTTACAGGATTGTGTTATCTCTTCAGAGGATGTTAACATTGGCCTTGGAGGTGGACAAGAACCCCAACTACAGTTCAGACAAACTCTCAGAAGAACTCTTCAGTTGTCTTAACAGAATGCATTCTTGCAGGCAGATAAGGTAAAAAAAAAACAAACCCATAGCTAATCAGTGCTTGCACTATTTTACATATTGCAATCATTTGACCTTTACTGAATGTTCTCTAAATGAAGAGTTTTTGCTGCTCTTTGTATTATAACAGTGCATTTATGTACATTTCTAATTATGCGTTCTTTCTCATTGTGTGTGCTAGACTCTTGTTGCTGAGGACTCTGGATAGCAAGCTGCTGAGATGCAAGTTGTTGAAGCTGCTGTTGGATGAGGCTTGTTCTCAGAAGACAAGCTTGCCCATGTCTCTAAACTTGCTGCTACACTACCTCAAGAGCTCCACACTGGCCTCAGACCCCTCTGTAAAAGATCATTGCACTATTATATTACAAATTAGCATTTTGCATTGTTATTCTACATAACAGCTGAACTCGCATGATCTCCCTGCATGGTGTGCCAGGATGGAGCAGAGAAGTGGAGAAAATGGGATGAACTCCTTCAGCTTCTGTGGATGCTGATTCTCAGTTATGAAGAAGTTCTGACCGGTAAACAAACCAGTGCTTACACAGCTTTTTCAGCTAATAAATAAGACATCTTAAGTGATCAAATATAGTCACCATTGTAGTTTTTTAATTTATTTTACTTTCAAACTTTGTTCCCCAGGTCATCTACACTTCCCCATCACAAAGCGTTTTGATAGGAGGCATGCTCCTATTTGGACATTGGATGATCAAGTGAAATGCTCAGAAGTGCAAGAGGCAATGGACACCTTCCTGTCACGTGCAGCCAACGATATCGGCCATGCTCTCTCCATGGAAATGCAGGATTTATTATCCCAACTACAAGAACACATAACTGACATGTCCAGCGTTACTACAAGTCATTAAACCTTTTATAATAGCTTTATAAAATGTAAACTTTTATAAAAAGATTTTTTTTATAAATTTATTTTTTTTATACAATTTGTGTGTTTGTTTACTATGTAAACCGACCAAGAACAAATATTATTATTATTACGCTCTCCCCAATGAAATCCATCTCATCTACAGGAACATATAACTGACATCATTAAACCTTTAATAATAACTTTTTTAACCCTTTAACTGTCACCCGTCCCCAACGCCTATGTTTACTTCACTATATTACAATTAAATCCTAATCTAATCATGACAAACTTTATATCGTTGGAAAGGTCTAAGACTCCTAAATAGATATTTTACCAAATTTTTTTCTTAAAAATTATGTAGGAAATTAATAGATTAATTTATGACAAGAGTGCAACTCAAAAATCTACATCACAACAGGAGTTCTGACCTTTGTCACAAAAAGTCTTCTTTGTTGCCTTTTTCTCTGTCACACTTTAGAAATCATCAGAAATGATATATCAATTGAAAACTTAAAATCTCAAAATTCATCCTTTGAAAACCATTTTAAAATCAGACATTGCATTACCATGAAAATGGTACATCAAAATCATGTTACAAAATGTTTTCATTCATGAATTATAAAACTTTAAGTTTGGATAGTGCACTTTCACGTCTATGTTCAAAAATGTGAGTGACAGTTAAGGGGTTAAATAAATGTATTTTTATATTATTATTACTATTATTATTTTACTTTTCAGTCGCAGACATAAAATAATAGCCTAACAAAAACAGATGAATTCCGTACACTGCTATAGCCAGCAATTTATATTTTGATGCAACATTTTGGTCATGCATGATGCAACCTTCATCAGAAAATGATTTCAAATGTTGCATTAAAATGGTTTGCAAGCTATAGCAGTGTGTGGTATTTATTTTTGTTAGATTACTTTGCTGTTATTTATTCCTGTGCACTTGCTTATATGATTTTCAATAAGTTGTGTGGAATTTCATTTGTTTAGACTTAAATAATAAAAAAATAAAAAAAAGCTTTATATTTTTTTGTGTGCAAAAAAGTATAGTTCACCCAAAGACGGAGTACCCAAATCATAATTTATTCATCCCTTAACAGTAAGTAAAGAGTGCAACTCAAAAATCTACATCACAACAGGAGTTCTGACCTTTGTCACAAAAAGTCTTCTTTGTTGCCTTTTTCTCTGTCACACTTTAGAAATCATCAGAAATGATATATCAATTGAAAACTTAAAATCTCAAAATTCATCCTTTGAAAACCATTTTAAAATCAGACATTGCATTACCATGAAAATGGTACATCAAAATCATGTTACAAAATGTTTTCATTCATGAATTATAAAACTTTAAGTTTGGATAGTGCACTTTCACGTCTATGTTCAAAAATGTGAGTGACAGTTAAGGGGTTAAATAAATGTATTTTTATATTATTATTACTATTATTATTTTACTTTTCAGTCGCAGACATAAAATAATAGCCTAACAAAAACAGATGAATTCCGTACACTGCTATAGCCAGCAATTTATATTTTGATGCAACATTTTGGTCATGCATGATGCAACCTTCATCAGAAAATGATTTCAAATGTTGCATTAAAATGGTTTGCAAGCTATAGCAGTGTGTGGTATTTATTTTTGTTAGATTACTTTGCTGTTATTTATTCCTGTGCACTTGCTTATATGATTTTCAATAAGTTGTGTGGAATTTCATTTATGTTTAGACTTAAATAATAAAAAAATAAAAAAAAGCTTTATATTTTTTTGTGTGCAAAAAAGTATAGTTCACCCAAAGACGGAGTACCCAAATCATAATTTATTCATCCCTTAACAGTAAGTA
>NW_015554061.1:142750-145062 GCF_001515605.1 Sinocyclocheilus anshuiensis
CCCCCCCCCCCCCTCATTCACTGCAAATGATCTACATCAATAACATACACATTCAGAACATGTTCCATCCAAAACTTATAGACAACATTAAGAATGAAATGGTAGAATAAGAATGACTGCGTCTCAAATTCTAACGAGCTGCATACCAAGACAACATTTTTGAGCACCACAGATGCGTTCTGTGTAGGCAGCTCTCTAGGGTTTGAGACTGGAACAGACAGCTCGATATGGGCACATGGACCCTTGTTTTGGAGAGCAGCACAACAGCTGCACAACAGCTGCACAAAAACCTTCCGCCATGATGCTGCGCTGCTTCCCGTAGCTGCACAGCCGACACGAACGAATTAATTAACGCCGAAGCGAGACACACAGCTGACTTCAGGAGTTGTTATGCTACTGAAGGTAATTCTGAAATATTCTAAAGAGTTCCTGCTGACATGAGTCCCCGTTTGGGTTTGTTTCCAAGTTAGCTATAGCTACATAGCCTCTCTTTGTTCATATGCAGAGAATATTATATAAAATTGTTATTTTTTAAAACATGTGCACCGTATTTCCTAAATATTGTATTGAACATATACAAGTGTTAATCGAGATAAATCTTTTAGAAGGCTGCACCTTTAGCAGCCTGTGGTTAATGCTGATAGCATGTCAGGTTAACTTAGCTTTGGGAAAATATTACTTCTTCAGTAAACAGACGCAGTGGATGCTTATTACTTTTACATGTGTATGATTAACATGATATTTCATGTTATGTCACTTTGTGGAGGACGCATTTTAGAGTATTGATGAGTTTAATTGGGTCATTAGCATAGCACAGAGCTAGTTGTTTATTAGCTTGCGTGCTTTGTTGCATTTCTACCTTCTGTTTTCTTTGACATGCACAACATCGTATAAATAGGATAATTAAATATTATTTGACTTGTTTCTAGTCTAATTAGCGTTGTAGTGGGTGTGTTTAGGTCTTAAAAAGAGCTAACGTTAGTAGTTGTCAAGTTACGTTTGTTTTGACAGTTCCAGTTAGCCAGGTCATTTATCTGCCGGTTTATTTGTTACTTTTAATTATATGCTTGTTATATAAAGTAAGACATTTGGGAAAACATTTTTACGTTTTAAATAGTTATGTATCCGTGGTCTCACTAAAATATTTAGCTGCAAAAACAGTTTTCAACGTTGATAATAATAAGAAATGTCTTTAAACAAAATCAGCATATTAGAATGATTCATAGATTGATAGTTTTTGATTGCTTGCAAGACAGCAGCAACAATCTCTACACAACATCCAGCATATATAGACTATATGCTATATAGTCCTAGTATTCGCATGTGCACTTTATGCATATTATACTCAGAAAATAAACGGGTGTAAATTGTGTTCTTGTTTGGATTGTAAACAGGCTTTGAGATGTCTGAATCATGTCATGCAAATATTTTTGTCTCGTTATATAAATCTGATTAAGTATTTGTCCCTTACAGTGGTCTAGGGATGCCCACAGAGAAATATGACCCGCCTGATTTCAGGCGGATGTACACTATCATGTCCAGTGAGGAGGCAAACAGTGGGAAAAAATCCATCTGGGATGGGCTTGAAATAATTGGTATGTCTCAAAGTAAACCCTCTGATAGAAATCTCAACTTCAGATCACTTCTGCAATGAAGTGAAACATATTAACAAAAGAGATATTTTTATTAATGTTTGTTTATGTCTCAGGTAATGTTCGGAGTCTCAGCTCGGGCCTTTGGTCGCTCACTCACCTCACTGCTCTGCATCTCAGTGACAACTCCCTGTCACGCATCCCACCTGAAATTGCCAAGCTGCACAACCTTGTGTTCTTGGACCTGTCATCCAATAAGATCAGGAGCCTGCCAGCAGAGCTTGGCAACATGGTGTCTCTCAGGTGAGCTACTTGGAGCAAAAGCTGCGTTATTCTTTCCATGGATCATTTGTTCCATTTAATGTGTTTACAATACAGGGGGGAAAAATGGAAAAAGTTCCTTAAAGGGGTCATATGATGTTGCTAAAAAGAACATTATTTTGTGTATTTGGTGTAATGAAATGTGTTTAGGCGGTTTAAGGTTAAAAAAACACATTATTTTCCACATACTGTACATCAGGGTTCCTCTATGAGTTTTCGCCGAGGGCCGAATTCTGCCAACAATACCCAGCCAAGGGCCACTGACCTCTATCTATCTATCTATATATATATATATATATGTATGTATGTATATAGATGTATGTATGTATATATGTGTATGTATATAGATGTATGTATATATATACACATACATACATACATATACAGTGGGTACGGAAA
>NW_015554062.1:0-824 GCF_001515605.1 Sinocyclocheilus anshuiensis
AAAAATGGCTAAAAGATTATCAGATCATGTGTCAGTTTTTACTACAGAATTATTGGCTATCATACTAGCTCTACAGTGGATCGAAGAAGTTCAACCAGAAAGAACTGTGATATGTACTGACTCAATGGCTGCGCTCACTAGCCTACTAAGTGGTAAATCTGAAGCTCGGCAAGACTTAGTATTTGAAGTTTTACAAAGTTTGTTTAGAATAAGGCAGTTAAGGATAGAGGTAAAATTCCTCTGGGTGCCTGCACATGTGGGTGTGGATGGAAATGAGGAAGTAGACTTGCTAGCAAAGAAAGCATTAAATCATACACAAATAGAAATTAAGTTAGCTTTAAGTAAAGCTGAATTCAAGAGAGTGATATCATTTGAAGTAAGAAATGGCAAAAGTTATGGAATAATGGGTCTAAAGGAAGACATCTTTTCCAGATTCAGGAGTGTGTTGGAAATGAGAGGAAAAGATACGGAAATAGGAAGAAAGATGTCATCTTATCAAGACTAAGAATCGGACATACAGCATTAAACTATAGTCTTTATAAAATAGGTAAGCATGAATCGGGAAAGTGTGACAAATGTGGAGAATTAGAAACAGTGAAACATATTATTGTTGAGTGTTCTGCATATGAAAGGGAGAGATTTCAATTAATTCAAGAATTAGGATGGCTGGGAGTTGATAATATTTCTTTAAAAGTATTGTTAGGAAATGGGTCGAGGCAAGAAAATGTTTAAATACCTGAAAAACACAGGAACAATAGATAGAATCTGGGGGGGGGTTCTTTTTTTTCCCTTCTGTATTTCTTTCTTCCAAATTTATGCACACT
>NW_015554063.1:0-4672 GCF_001515605.1 Sinocyclocheilus anshuiensis
ATACATATATACACATACATACATACATACATACATATATATATAAAAAAAATGTAATTTTAATTTATAATTTTTTTATTTTATTTTAAAATGCAGTAACATTTCTCAATTGTACTGTTTTGCTATATTTTTAAATATACGCAGCCTTGGTGACCATAAGACTTTTTGAAAAACATTTAAAAAATCTTACTGACCCCAAAAAATAATTCGTGTATACACTATACTGTTAAAAAAATATGTATCCATCTGAAAAAAAACAAATTAAAATGTATTTTTATATATAATTATTATTATTTAATATTATTTTTTTCTGGATTTTCTGATATTGATGGACCATGCTAAAAAAAATTTTTGTTTTTAATTAGCAATTGCATAGCAACACCTTGGCAACCATCCACAACACGCTAACATTGTGGCAGTGAGTTTTGCATGCATAAGCCACATTCATATTTTCTTCATAAAAATCTATTGCTCATGTAGCCTGCAATCAGCAGCATCAGTATAATTGTACTGGGTGGTTATTCATTTTGACCCAAGTCAGTAAAAACGTTGCCACTGGCCATGCACAGTGGACAGCCACTGATGAGAACACCAGAGCTTCAGTGATGGAAATTACTGGTCTGCTATAACTTTCACTGCAGCCGCATCAGCAGAAACATTCTCAGACGTGGTAGATGTTCATCTCTCGGCCGTTTTTAGTTTTCGGTCTTGACGTCGCTGTCATCCACTGAACTGCCTTTAGCTGACACTGACTAGTCTGAACAGGAATTATTGAGACATGGAAGCTTCAGTGACACTGGGGTCATGAAACGAAAGATCAAAAGGAAGGAAACACGTGCATTGGTCCAATATTATTAGTAACTTCTGTGTCATACTGATTTTTAAAGTCTAAAAATACTCTATCCATACAAAGCATTAATTTTATTTTTACAAAAAACAAAGCACATGTAGGTAATACGTGATGACCAACAGTACAAGGGACCTTCCATCCAGCACTGAACCACTTTGACTAAATGCCAGATGTGGTGTGATCTACATTAGTGAGAACAGGAGGAGATTTTAGACACAGCATCTGACCAGCCGACTATAAACACATTTTGGAAGCAGAGGTAACGTGAGAGAGCACAGCATGTGCGGATCGCTGGCGGCATGATTAGTGTTCATCTATAAACCAACTATGCACGTGTATTTATACAGAGGCAAAGTGCAACTGAAAATAGGCTTGAATACACATAGTGGAAGTTGCTAGCTAGATAAGAAGCAAAATATGACAGGGTGTATGTGTATTTGCATAGTAGGTTTGAAAGCTGAGATCAGGTTATATAATGAAGGTTAAATTAGTCTAGATGTCCCAAGGGTTAACTGAAGTTACACCAACACTGACCCCTGATATCAATACATATACATGCTTTCTATGCTTTTGAACACAGCCCGTTCTCACTGCTAAGACATACTGCTATCTGACACTGGAAACACTGACTATTTTTACTCAAACGTAAGAGAGAGAGACCGAGAAAGAAGATATTTTTAAAATAGAATATAGTAATGCATTCACTAAAATGTACTAAAATTGTACAAAAAAAACATGAAAACAAATGATTTTTCTATTACTGTAGCTTTGTTTTTTGTAAGTGTAAGGAAGCAATTAACTAAAAGTAGCAATGCTAAATTAGGTTAATTTTTAGACAGTAGCTCAGCTCTTTTCAAAACAATGTAGCTTCTTCAGTAACAAGCTACTTTTTCCAACAAGCAGCAGTGTAATGTTACAAAATGCTTTTTGCATAAACAGGCTTATACAGTAGCTGAGACAACTGAGGTACTAAACAAACATGTTTGTCTAAACATCAGTATTGTGAAGTTTGATTCAATTTAGTAAATCTGTTTGAGTCATTTATATGCACTGGTTTAATAAAACAATTCACTGATTCTTCTCAGTACTGATACATCTGATACTACACTATTGTTCATAAGTGTGGGGTCAGTAATATATATATATATATATATAATTTGTTTTTTTAAATTAGTATTTTTATTTAGCAAAGACCATTAAATTGATCAGAAGTGACAGTAAAGACATTTATAATATTGAAAAATATCTCTATTTCAAATTTATGCTTTTATTATCATAGTTTTCACACAAATATTAAGCAATGTTTTCAATGTTCAAATAAACTGAAATGTTTGTTGAGGATCAAATCAGAATAGAATGATTTCTAGAATGATTCTAACAGAGCAAACAAACAAACAAATAAAAAAAAATAAAAAAAATAAAAAATCTAAATGGTACCAAATGTATAGCTTATAATGGTACGATAATAGTTTCAAAAGTTTCCTAAATACTGTCAACCTTTGACCATATTACGGCTGCCAAACAATTTTTAGGTGAAAAATGCTAAATAATAATATCAAACAACAATAACAACTCTATTCTTAATCTGTATGCTTTACCAATGCCTTAACAAATAAACAATGATTAAGGCATGCTTAACTGGCTTAATTAAACCTGGCCTTGTTCCTACAGAATATCACTACAACTAAATTATGAATGGAATACTAATTTTCCATTCAACTGGGTTTATTGATTGTGTTAAGCACAAATTGTTTTTCTCACTTTGCCAGCATTCTGGAATTCCCCGGCATATGTTTTTCATTTTAAAAGTGAAAGTGTTGCTAGGCAACTGCTCCAATCTCTCCCATCTTTTTCCATTGGGCAGTTTTTGTAATTAGGATAAGAGGGTATAAATCTAGAATTCTATTTTTAAATGTTGTGAATTTAAATCGTTTAAACGTGCTCAGCACAGCAAAAACACACTGGCCTCTGTGAACTTTACAACTCATCGAACAATCAGCACGTACTCAGTGAAGCACAGCTCAGATACTGGCCCAGATTACATGCCTGTCCCGGAGCTCAGCAGTTCCACTCGGCGCAAACTCTGAATGGCATGTCATCTGAACTGTGTAGAAAGTTACTTCAAGAGACATCCGGCAAACCAGCTTCAGGCAGTTTGATGACTGCTTGGTTTAGAATGTAAAGGGACATTATAAATTTGTAAAATCTGATATTTCATGTGAACTTACCTAGTAGCTGTACTCCACGTGTCAGCCCATATATGTCAATGATCGCCCAAACCGGCTCTCCGGCTGGTACACCGCCGAAGAAGAAGATCGGAGGGCCGCTGTTTACCCGGTAAAACACTCGTCCTGTGTTATCCAACCAGAAGGACAAAATGGTTCCTTCTTCACATTGTTCCTCAGGAAACGCTCGGGCCCAAAATCCCCTTTCGCTAACTAAATCTGGGCAGGCGAACCGTGGCAGCCATGCTGAACTTAAATCTGATGGATCCACCGAACTGAAACCCACTCGGAGGGCACCACTCCAACATCCCTGTTTCTTTGTGATCTAAAAGAAGCGACCAAAAGTGAGAGGAACCAAGAGAGTTAGCTAAAATTACATATATTTGTAGAAAAAATTATAAAAGTTATTGTGTAACAAGTGTGATGCGATAAATTGAGACCAGCAGACGCATTTATCAGACACAGATTCTTGTTTTTCATTCCCAAACAACCTCATTCACCAGAACTAGATAACAGCACAACCTCACATGTTAGCATTTCTAGCATTCTCTTTCTGTTTTCCCTTCCTCTGGAAAGTTTGAGATGGAGTGATATAAAAGAAGGATATGTTAGGGCTATTTTGGGACCACACAAAGTGGCATGTGGAAATGGGTAAGCGTTGGGTTACCATACCTTGAGCCGGACCTGTTCATAGATTCTGACTGGCCGGTTGGTGAAGGTGATGGCATTGCAAAAGCTGGCAATTCAGCGCACGCTGCGCTGCATCTTGTCCATCACGATTTGAGAGCCTTTCGTGTTGGCATGGAAATAGAGCGGCGGGGGGGCTGGCAACTGTTGGCACATGCTCACCTTTAAGGGGTGGCGGCGAAGGGTTCCTCCATCTGAGAGATGGACAAAAAAAGGAAAAGGTAAATTCTGTCTAGCACTGTTATTCTCTCTAAGAGCTTTGTGCTGTTTTTATGGAACAGAGGGAGGACAGTCGCTAGCATCTCTGAATGAAAACCTTTATCAAGAACAGAGAGACAACAAAAGGGACACAGAGATAGAGAACGAGAGAGACAGAATGCAGGTTTCTGCTTCTTAGGCTGCCAAAAATGAGGTTATGTCTCCAAACACTCACACAATGGAAAGTCAACATCTCTACTCAACATCAGACTACTTGATTCATTGATCATGTGTTTTTATGCCAAACTTTGATTTACTGAACACTGTTGTTTTATTTACATATTTTACCAGGGTAAAGTTATCTAGCTGGCTAACCAATGTTCTGTCACAGTTTGAGAATGATTTGCAATAGTTTTGAAAGCATTACAGTTTGTGTTCAAAATTAATCACATCTCTTCAGTATACTATGTACAGTATCATTTTCAGCCTAATGTAGCATGCATATATATATATATATATACACACACACATATATATACACACACACATACATATATACACACACACACACATATATACACACACACACACATATATACACACACACACACATATATACACACACACACACATATATACACACACACACACATATATACACACACACACACATATATACACACACACACACACATATATACACACACACACA
>NW_015554063.1:4685-4892 GCF_001515605.1 Sinocyclocheilus anshuiensis
AGACACACACAGACACACACACACACACATGCATATACACACACACACACGCATATACACACACACGCATATACATACACACACGCATATACATACACATACGCACATTATATACACACACATACACTATATACACACACACACACATATATACACACACACACACATATATACACACACACACACATATATACACACACACACACA
>NW_015554063.1:4932-17036 GCF_001515605.1 Sinocyclocheilus anshuiensis
TTATTGCTGCAAGATACATTTTTACATATATTTTGGAGAAAAAAAACATTTACTGAAATATAAGAATAGATTTCCTTTATATATAACAAAAGTATGTTAAATTAATATGCTAAAATATTTTTTTCATTGCTAAAGCATTTTTTTGTGGTGGAGCTAGGTATAAACCAGAATTATTGGACTGACCAGAACAAAAACAAAAAAGCAAACAGATAAATAAAGAAATTAGCAAATAAATGACTATTTTAAACTACTGAAATAATGTAGTTATATAAAACTGCAATATGGTAAATTTCTGGAACTATTTTGTATATATAGTACACAATTCCATGATGATGAATGAGACAATAAATAATTGAAATTATAACTAGCCAGATAGTACTAGCCAATAGAGTAGCAAATCCAATGTGCACTGATTCTCACAGGCGAAACTGGCTTGTGATCAAACACTCACTCCTCAGCTCCCTTTCATATTTTCCCAGACCACTCCGGAGCATTAAGTCAAGGACGCGGTCTTATTTCAGAGACATTTCTCTCTTTAATTAACCGCTGTTGACATTTCACTGGGTGTGAGTCAACAATTGAATCTTTAGATTTTAGTTGCACAAGTGAGAGACTGATTCTGCATACTTCACCCACTTTATCTGCACAATCTCTGTGTGGGCAATTGAGGACATGCAGTTGCAGGTGAGTGTATTTGTGTATGTGTTTATATGGGAATCATGAGACACTGTATATAAACACACATACAGCCAAGTGGGGCATAAATAGAAATAAAATTCCAGCCACAAACCCCTGACCTCTATGTCAAGACACAGTTTATGTTTTCATAGTGTTGATTTTCACTACATTCTGTTTGACTGATCGATTATATTTTCTATCCTATAACCCTAAACCTAATCCTCAAAGAACACTTTTTGCATTTGATCTTTTTGTTAAGACATTATTTTGTGGGGGCAGTTGCTGGTCTTCACAACAACAAACAGTCTAATCACTAATCACATATTTCAATATCTCTTGTTTTTCCTCTTTATTTAAAGAGATGTTAGAGATGTTCTCTTGATACTAATGTCATGTCCCATTATATGTGTCGACTCTCTCTCTCAGTGCTTTAGGCAATAGCAGGCCTAAGTGTCAGGTTGACTCAGTGTCAGCTTCATTTACCGAGTGGGTATAAACCTGAAATGCTCTATTATGCCAACTTTCCTTGTTCACAGCAAGAGACAGCAAAACCTATATAACTGGCATATCTAAAGCTATGTGTATTTGTGTGGGGATTTACTATTATAGGGACAAAAATTGCCCCTTTGAGGACATACTCAAAAATCACTCAAAATGCTAAATAATTAATGCTAAGTAATGCTAAATAAAGAAAACAATGTTTTTTAAATTATGATTAATTTAATCTTTATAAAACATCTAAACATTTTGTTTTACGTTTAGGATAAGCTATTCTGTAGTAATTATAATTAGCTTTATATAAAAACAATGGATCTCTGAAAGAAACTGTTGATCAGTGTTGATCAACAGTATAAACAGTTGCCACAGACAAAGCAAACTATCTGAAATGCATTTATGTTGGAGAAACAGAAGAGAAAATCATTTGTTTGATGATAGGACTCAAGTAGGCTAGTTACAACGTCTTTACAATAATGAGAAAAAAACAAAACAAATTTCATTCAGATAATTTAAGGAAAATGCAGACAAAAATAATTACTAGAATAATTCAGGTAAATTATATTCATATATTAGGTCTTCGAAATTATTATGAAAAGACGCAATTTTACTGTCACTCACCTAAAGAGGTACGTGTTACCTGGCCACCCATTTCAGCACAGTGATGTTCACACAATAAAATCCTGCAAAAATGTCTTGATTCTGGTCTTCAGTAGCTTTGCATTTCAAATAAAGTAACTCTTAAGTATGTGGCAGATACTCTGGTGTGTGATTGTACAGCACACACGCAAACGCGCTCTCATTCAGCGAGACCCTTCCGCGAGGATTCGCATTAGCATAGGAGGCGGGGCTTGGGAGGTCTAGTCTTGATGAATTAGCTTACGTGACTGGACGCTTTAGGAAAGTTGCTAAGCAACGTCTGAATGACCTGATTAATATATAGCAGCGACAGTTAAATTCAATTTCGCGATTCAGAGGGATCCGTACATTTGTCTGCGCAGCCAAAAGGACAGCGATTAAAATAACTCGCACTTAAAGTATCCTTAACTATCCCAGTTGTTTTAGTAGATTGAAAATACGAGGTAAGTAGAAACAGACGACCCCTTTGACATATATTTTGATATTGTAAAAGGATTATTGCTGTATCATGTTATGCTTCACCACAAATTTCCAGCATCACAAAATAAAGCATAACTTTTTAAAATAACAGTAGCCTATTGCGTTGAATAGTAGGTAATCACGGTGTGGTCAAGCTAACATACTGTGTCTTGATCAAATCAGCTTCACTTCAAATGATTATCTTATTGCTAATCATTGAATCCAGTGGACACTTACAGTATTATTCTGTGAGTGGGTGTTTGTGTATATATAATTTAGGCCTACACACAATACTTGCAGACACTTTGTGTTTATATAAAACATATGAAAGGTTAAAATGAACAGAAGACATTAATCATCAGTTGCTTTCATAAGTTAATCATGACTGAATGAATGAACAAAGTAGCTACACAAACCCAGAGTGTCCTAATGAATTCTGTTTTGGCAGCGGGGGCCCCATTTCATTCACTACATACTGGCCTATAAAGTTATCACTAAAATTAAATTAAATTAAATTAAATTAAAAAAAATTATAACTTGCAGTTCAGTAAGTGAGTCAGATTCAGTAACCGCTCTAAATGTCTAAATGATTCAGTGAAATGATTCAGACTTCAAACCGGTAACTCGTCTTTATGAACAACTCATACATACCGATTTACAAAAGTAATTTGGTTGTAATAAACGACACTGGCGCGTCGTATTTGATTCACTCAAACCAACCAAGCGTCATTTGTTTGTAAATCGCAGTACAGTGGCCGCGCTGAATGTTTTTATTCCCTTAAAATAATCACGAGTCATTTATTTGTGACTCAGATTCAGATATCCGATTCAGTAAAAAGAACCGGCTCACAAGAGTCATGAGTCATACTGTGGTTACGCTCGCTGTACAATTCGGATTCAGTAAAACAATAGTCGTACATGTACGAATCGGACTACTTTGGCCATGTAGTAGGTTGTCCATAAAAACGACGTCTGTCAATGCGAATAAAAAGACGTCTCTTGCCATTATTTCGCGATACGTGGTATTGGTTTTGAACAACAACAACAACATTCAATACACATGGCAAACTCACATGGTTTATTTGGCCGTGGCGCTGTAGATTCACGCGGTGCAGGAAAGTAATTTATATGAAGCTACAAAGAAACACAGGAATCATTTTTAATCCGACAAGGGAGTGTAGTTTCTCTGTCGTCCACTGAAGGGTGCCCTGCGCTCACTAAACATTTCATATAGCCGCGTTCACGTTTCAATCTCACCAGTCCTCACATTAAGATTATGCATGAACATTCTGTGCATTTTATGCATAATTTTCAACAACGCTGGTAGATGGTTGTTTTACCAAGGACAAACTTTGGCAAAGGATCAGAATTTTATTCATGCAGCTGAGTTGCATTATGTGTGTGCATATGGTGTGCGTGCGCGCCCTCTGGTTATGTTCTGCCCCTATGCCTCCCCTCAGCACCCTCTTAGACAGTCTAATTCTGTGTCCAGTAGTTTGAACAATTTCCTCTGCAGGGAAATAAAAGACAGACACACACAAACACACACACACACACACACACACACACATGTGTAAACTAATATGTCCACAGCTGGAGGCTCTGGTGAAGGCCGTTCTGACACTGATTAAGCCTCTGGAGGCCTTGACAGATTCAGAAGCTTAAGAGTGAGAGAGGCTAGAGCAAGAGGAAATAAGTAAAAGGAATGAAAGTCAGACAGAGAGAAAGAGAGGGAGACAGAGAGAAAGACAGCAGTGAAAAGTTGCAGTAGTAGGAGATGGTATTGTAGACTACAGTCCAGACACTGAGTCTCGTGTCTGACCTGAATGAATATGGAATGAACCAACTTTTGTTCGGAATAGAAAGTTTGTTTAAGGATGTAGAAGTTCTTCTAGTATTTATCCATAGACACGTAGGCCTGTCGCAATAATCAATATATCGACTTATCGCACAATATATGTACATGACCTCAATAATTTTTGGTGACGCAATATATCGTCCATCATATTTACTTAAATTAATGTCACCATGTTTTGTACATTCCACTTGCGGCTTATCGCAATTATTTCTGGGAAAATTCTATTATAGAAATAGCATTAATAATAATAAAGTACTATTTTTTTATGTGTATACTTTAAATGAAGGAAAAATTGCAATAATAAATTCATGTTAAATTACTAAAATGTTTATTTAATTTAATTATTATTATTATTATTATTATTATTATTATTAATGCAGTTTTAAGAAAATTCTATTGTACGAATGTATAGAGACAACTCATGAATACAGCTGAAGTTGTATAGTTGAATAAGCCATAATATAAAGTATACATTTTGCAGATGAATAACTGTTCTCCCCCAGTAGCACTTGCATGTGATCTTTTTCAGGCAATTTAGGAACATCTCTCTCTGTCTCACTCTCAGCAAATAACTGTTTAACTGTCTGACAGCAAGCAAAGTGAAAAGAGCATGGGTCAAAAACTCGCTAAAAAGCCAGAGTTTGATTTTTACAAGTAAAATGGTAAATGTCACCACCAACAAGCTCCACGAGACTCTCGCTGTAACGTGACTGAGCAGAACTCCAGGATACATTCATAATATAAAAGTGTTTTAAGAATATAAAGTCTGTTGTATTGTGTCTATCATAAATATACTACAATACAGACTCCCTGAATCTTTTAGAACATTGTCCACCACGGAGAAGAGTAACATTTGATTTTAATACTGAATAGAGCATTACGTGCTGTTTAGCAGGCAAAAGCAAATTATCTTGCTTCGTTTAGAAATAGCTAAATTATATATAATTTGTGTTATTGTGTGAGGCTGTGGATTAGAGAGGACTGTGTGTGTGTGTGTGTGTGTGTGTGTGTGTGTGTGTGTGTGTGTGTGTGTGTGTGTGTGTGTGTGTGTGTGTACATGCTTGTGTGGCCAGTATGACCTTATTAGCGGTTTAGAGAGATGTGTGAACTAAGTCTTAGAAGACCACCAACAGTGAACCCATCAGAGCCCAGCAATCAATATAGACACACACACATGTACACACACAGCACTCATGCAGAGTGCCGATTGCTCCCTTTCATCAGCCTACGTCATAAATATCAAAGCTGTCAGTCTCAACCGGGTATGACAGCATCGCATGCATGCACCCACACTGCCACTTTAACAAGGAGAGTGAGGCCATGCCCTTCCGGTGCAGACATCAAGGCCTTTAAATAGATTTCTCCTATCTTTTATAAACTATAATTGGCCTTTTTAAAGCCAATGGTTCACAAACAGCAGGTTGAAGTGCCAAATCTGTATCCTGAAGCAACACTAGTGGAAAAAACACTCCCCTAATCTTTGATATAAATGCAAAGCGACTGGAAAATATCTGTGTGCTTACGGTATTTTTCAATTGGATACACACTACTGTAGCCATACACCAAGGCATCATTGCTCATGCTAATGTGCTGGAAACAAATACAATTTCTGCAAAACTGTTGACATGTTCTTGCAGTTCTGGTGCACTGTTCAAAACTCCATGCACAACTTTGTGCTCATTTCTCATTGAGAGTCCTTAAAAGACAATGACAATGCAGATTAAGACATCTCACTTATACAAACACAACCAAAATGATACTTATATCCATTGTCTTAAATATCTATAAGTTATTGCTTAGTGAAATAAAAAAGAAGAAAAGGAACAAGCAAGAGCACAAGGAGGAAGAAGAGGCTGAAAACAGTTTTTAATACAAATTCTTCACAGCTCATTTTAAAATAATAATAATAATAATAATATACTAAACAATGTTTCTTTTTCAAGTTACACCATCTAGACATCTGTTTTTTACTTTAATGCAAACAAATAACCTTTTTTAATGTCTTAAAAATAAAATAAAAATGAACAAACATATAAATAATGACCTTGATAGATCAATCAACTTTTTCCCTCTATTGGCCCCTGCATGACTGTATTAAAATATAATAACTTTAAAGCACCAAACTGCCTTAAAGATAACAATATTGTTCCTTTTTCTTTCAAAATATTATAACAGTAATGCTTTAATTTGATATAGACCTTAATCAGGTTAAACTCCAATTTAACACAGATGGAAACCAGGCTGCGAGGAATAGACAAAGTTTTTACAATGTGACAATATAAAAGTCCTAGATCACAATTTTCACAACTTTAAAAACTTTTTTTTGAAAGACATTTCATCAGCTGAGTATGTTTTTAAACAACAGCACAATCCATATTGTACAATATCCCTCATAGCCTCGTTTTCATTCCTATCAAAAATTAAATATGATGCTACCCCGACTAAGGTCTATTGCTCTTTGTCTGTTTTCGCTATAACTAAAATCCTTTTTTTTCCATTTGTTGCTAAATGTCCCTTTTTGTGTGATTCTTACTGGATCACTTGGTTCTGACTGCTGTGCGTAAAGACTCAATCTTGTCACATACAGAATAAAATGAAATAAAAATAGTTAAGTAAATGCATCCTAAGCAGAGCAACAAGAACAGTATATTCTCAGCAAATAGCAAATAAGTTCTCAGTGTTTTATAAGATTTGTGTGTATTTTGAGGAAACTAATTATTTTATGAAACGTGGGTATCCAATTAAAATATACTTTAAAACACACAAGAATGTCACATTATACAAGAAATCTTTCAGCTGACCATTTGTGTTACAAGTAGTTACTAAACCGGACTAAGTCCCATGAACCTGAACCACAAAAGCACCCATATATCTGCTCTCTTCACCTCCCCCTTTCTCACCATATTCACTAAATGCCCCTCTGGGGTAACATCAGCACTGTTACTGTGTGCCTGAGCCACATCCTTCTGCTCCAGCGCACATTCTGTTCATAAACCTCATACATAAACAACATCAGTCGTGGCTTGTGATGGACCACAAGGCACATTTTTGTTGTGTTCTTGGGCTGGATGAATTTCTTAACATCAGAGAAGTGATGCTTCCAAATGCACACTAGGAACAGTGTCACATTGTCTGGTTTCATTATGTTGTGGTGCAATTTTTAATGTTAAGAGCCTCTCTGGGGTGAAAGTGTTTACTCCATAGACTGTATAAAAACATGGACGTAGTGTCCGTGACGTCACCCGTAGGCTTCTGACGAGCGGTTTTGAAGCTCAAAGTGGGCGGAGCCGGCCGTCGCCATCTTGGCAGCGCGTCACTCCCAGATAATCGAAAATGGGCAAAGAGGCGGGAGCTGGTTGCTGAAACCACACCCACCTAGCTCGATGCCGGTGACAGCAGCGGCAATCCACCTGTCACTCAAGTGGCCACGCCCTTAATTATGCAGAACATTAAGGCTTAATATAATTTTAAATTTCAATTTTTCCTTTCTCTTTGGAGTGTTACAAGCTCTTGGTGCATAAAGATCTGTAAAGTTGCAAACACTAAAGTCTTAAAACCAAAGAGATATTCTTTATAAAAGTTAAGAGTCAACCACGCCTAACTAAAAAGCCTTGTTCTAACACGCCCCCACATATCTACATCACTATGTGGAAATATTAGCATAATGCCGCCCAAAATGTTCACGCAAAGAAAGAAGGCGTGGTTTCAGGAACCGCAGTAGTGTTGATGCAGCCATGTCAGGGAGACGCTGTGTGTTTCAGTGCTAAAGCAAAAGCACTTTATTTGGCCTTCCGGAAGTAGATGCAATTAGGAATCATTGGTTAAGATTTATTTAAAAAATTTTTCTGCTGTAAAGTTGGGTATTTTAACATGGGGAGTCTATGGGTCTGACTCCCTTTTGGAGCCAGCCTCTAGCGGCCAGTCGAGTAATTACAGTGTTGGCTTTACGAGAGAGAGCGGGAGGTTGCCGCTTGGTTTACTCTCAGGGTAAGGTCTTTCATTCTCAGGGCCTGCAGTACATGCTTGGCGTCTTACATCAGTGGCATTGATGGCGGTATAATGTGAAAGGTTTTAAAAGTGACATAAAAGTCTCACAACAAAAAGGCTGTGTGAAATGCTATGTTTAAGTCTTTCTGAAGTTGTTCAGAGTTCGGAAATCACTGTTACAACGTGTTGTGCGTAATATGGTTCGGGAATAAAGGGGCCATAACAAAAAGAACAATCCACATTAGATGTGCAATTGAGTGTATTTTATCATCTGCTACGGAGAATGATGGAAAACGTAGTTTGGTAGTTTCACACAATGTAATTTCACACAAGCCTGCTAGATGAGGAGCAGGCATATTATAGTCAAGTAAAACTAGAACCATAAAAACCATTTTCTTTACTTGAAATAAAATCAATGGTAACTAAATAAATGTTACAAATATATATTATTTCTGCTAGCTACCAAGGCAACATTTCTCATTTTTATTTTAACTTGATATACTAGGCGTAAAATAAAAATTAATACACTATATAGACATACTCATACTTAAAAAAAAAAAAAAAAAAAAAAAAAAAAAAAACAAAAAAAAAAAAAGTGTGTATATATATATATATATATATATATATACACAAACAAAGAAAAACAAGTAGAATAGAAAGCTAGAGTTTTTTTTTTTTTTTTTTTTTTAAAAAAAAAAAAAAAAAAAAAAAAAAAAAACTAATCACAAAGACAATAACACAACAAAATTACTAAAACTTTAAGATTAAAATGAAAAAATATATATATAATAAAAAAAAAAAAATCAACATCCATCAACACTACACAAACTAAAATGTTTCGCAATTACAATGCATGTCTTTATGGTGTTCATTTGCATTCCAACATGATTTTAACAGTGAGCTACCTACACTTTTTTTGTTTTTACGAAAAAAACTCAAGAAATGTCTCAATGACAGAGAAAGAAACTTTTTGGAGGAGTCTGTCTGCATTTATCTTTTGCATGGGTTATTGATGCAAAGTTCCATTTTCTATTTATTCTTTCACTTTTTTCCCAGAAGCTTTTATGCAAAGAAACTTTCAATCAAGGTTTATGTTGTATTCAAGGTTCATACATTTGATCAATATGCCTGTTCTGTGGGAATCAATCACATGACCTTGCCATTGCTAAAGCCATGCTCTCCAATTGAGCTACAGGAACAATAATCATTTATGTATACTGACATGCAATGGAAATTTCTTCCACTAATAGTGAACTAACAGTGTTCTACAGAATCAATACAATCATTCAATAAACAAAGAAAAAAAACTATAAAATTACCTGATTTCCATGTTTTAAAATGTCGTAATGCCACAATACAAGCACACAGGCAAACAGAAATGAACAAACATAACATGCCACAGGCGTGGAAGACTAAATATAAACAGACATCTTGAGAACAATAACTATGAAAATACATATTCCCTCTCTCCCCCAAACTGGCTGGCCAACTGGTGTTTTAAAACCTTGCTTTCACACCAAAACAGCTGTCAGTAATTGGCAGCGGTAAAGACAGAAGCTCTCTCATTGGTGGAGGTGGCAGAGTGTGGCCAGGCCAATTAGAGAGTTATCAGTTCTTTCATTTCATTTCATTGGACACACTCCCAGCTTTCTATCTAGAGAGCAGTAAAAAACATGCAACAAATGGTTCAGAATAGTACACTGCTATACTCTCAGAAAAAGAGTACAAAGCTGTCACTGGGATGGTACAAAACCTAAAAGGTAAATTTTGTACCTTATTTACACCTAAATAGTACCTTAAACTTACATAGTAGTACTTTAGGATTACATATTAGTTTCTAAAGTTTTTCCCTTTTTTTTCTAGTGTACACACTTTTTTGCAGTATGCAAATATATGCTCAGAATGACATTTATCAAAATGTGCAGAATATAACCAGAGCACATAATCAAACATTCATTATTTATTTTTTCTGGATGCCACCTATTGAATTTAACATGTATGTAATGAGATCATACAGCATACTAGCATACTGCTGTTTGGAATGCACTCTGTGTAACATCAATGCATAATGCAAGTTGTTTAATATATAATTTACAGTGTTTATAGCCACTGAGTGCTAAATATCCAATTAAATACCCCAGAAGAGATGACCATCTCTGGATATTTGTACTTTATAGACATATTTTATGCACACTCTAAAGGCATGCACAATGGCAGCAAGCAGACTGCAGGGTTAAAAAAAAAAATAAATGCAGTCTGCATGACTGGCATTTTGTTTTTTTTTATATCTGATTTGCATAAAATATTTTGGGTTAAATATTATTTTCTTCAGTGCTAAAATGACAGAACTGTTTTACATGGATCAAAAATTAAAAACATACAAAGTCACACTCATCACCCAGACAGGCTGCAGCAGTACGATACTGATCATACGAGTGACAGCAGGTAAAGGGCATCTGTGTCTCAGCATCAGAGAAAATGCATCCGAGACTTTATATCTGTAATTTGCAGGAATAACATGACACATTTATGACAAAACTGTATGTATGTTAACTAACACAATTCAAATCCTTCAAACAACTGGTTCATTGACTAAACAACAGATGGAATGGGTCATATATACACTACTGTTCAAAAACTTGGGATCAGTAAGATTTTAAGAAGTCTCTTATGCTCACCAAGGCTGCATTTATTTGATCATAAATTCAGTCGAAACAGTAATAATGTGAGAAATAATGTTTTTAATTTTAATATCTTTTAAGATTAATTTTCAGTCATCAGTGTCACATTCAGAAACCATTCAGATATGCTAAATGGTATCAAAGTTTAAAAGATAAAAGTTCAAACAAACAGCATCTGTTTGAAATGATGCAGAAGTCTTTACTATCATATTTAGTTTAATTTAATGCAGTTTTGCTAAAAAAAAAAGTATGAATTTCTTTAAAAAAATCACTATCACAAAAGAATTGTTTACCCAAAAATGTAATTTTTCTCTCCTATTCATTTCATTCAACTATTCATTTAATGTCAGACATAAATGATAAAACTAAACTAATAAACAAAATTAATAAAGAGCTGCTTTACAGCAGAATTGTGATTTGTCTCATATTTGACGTTTGCATCTCTTACTCTCCTGTTTAAATTAGATGAAACTGCTTTGAAACAATCTTTATTGTATAAAGTGCTATAAAAAATAAACGGTACTTTTTTTCATGTCTTACATAAAAATCTTGTACTGAAAATACAATAAGAAATGTGATTTCTGATTCAATGACCCATTTACTGCAGTACTATGTGTGTGTTCTCTTATTAGCATATGTTCAATGCTTTAATCCCTCCAAAGTAGTTTAGGCAACTCAGAATGTCATGTCTCGTTTATGTGCGCGAGTGATTTTCAGTGGTGTGGTGTCAGAGCTTGAACTGTTTCTGGCAGGTGACGTACCCTTTAGGGATTCCTCCTGAAGAGCACGTTTGATGTCGTGGTGTATGAAATGTTGGCATTTTACCTGTAAGCCTTTTCTTACCCTGTCTTTAAAGTTTCAAGGTAAAAGAACCATAAGTACAAAAGACAGAAAGACTAAGAGAGAGAGCTGTCAGAAAGATATGAGATAAACTATAATCAATCACAACCTCTAACCGTCTTGTCCGTACGGCCAAGGTTGGCTCATAAAATACAGGTTTTCATAGCCGCGGACATTGAGCGACTGTGATTCCTTTACATTTTGTTCTCCATAAAACGGAAATTTTACTGGTGCATTTATGCATTAGGACATCCGTCTTTTATTTACACTCTTCACTTCAAGGCATCGTCAAAAACTGGCAGGAAATTTGGGTCGATATAAAGCAACGCAACTTTAAAGCTTTAAGTGTTGAGTTCACACACACACACACACACACATCTCCAGCTTATCTGAAAATACAGAGCAGAGAAATGTTCCATTAAGAAAAATAAACATGTCAGATTTGTACACGAGTCAACACGTACAAC
>NW_015554063.1:17075-17952 GCF_001515605.1 Sinocyclocheilus anshuiensis
TATATATATATATATAAAATTCAAGTTGTCAAGGCTATTGGAAAGAATGCGTGTGTCTCTGCACTAATGTGTGTGTGTCTTAAGATTATCTCTGTCAGTTCTTTTATCTCAAAGCCCACAATGCTTCTCTAAACTGAGTTTACAGAACAGACAGGTCTGATCCGAGTGAAGGCACGATGGGAAATTCCTGCAAACTCTTTTAATATGGGATAAATCTCTCATTTTACATAACATTTTGTCATCCTTTTCTGTTCCTTTATTTTTGCACTCTCTTTCTCTCTCTCCTCTCTTCTCTCTCATAAGCGAAGGAGGACGGGTGTGAATTTAGATTTTCTTGTTAAGATCGGCTTGTTTGCAGCTCAGTGATTTCACTGGTGGAGGAAATGAGAATGAGCTCGACTGAGAGATGACAGGACAGACATGGGCATAAACACAGACACCCAAGAAGGAAAAACAAGAAGGCGCGAAACAATTACGCACAGTGAGCGATCCGGCGGGGAGCTGTCAGGACGGACAGATGGACAGACAAGCAGGCAGGTGAAATGCACAGTTTAAGAAAGGGCAGAAATACGAGGGCCTGCTCTGACAGAAGAGAGTAATTGTCTTGGAAAAGTAGAGTAAAGAGCGAGGGGAACCATGAGAAGACTAACTGAAAAATTTGTGTTTACTATTGTCATTTTGCATTATTGACACTATTTTCCTAATTAATGCTGTTCAGTTGCTTTGACACAATCTGTATTGTTAAAAGCGCTATATAAATAAAGGTGACTTGACTTGACATGAGAAGGTGGGATAGAATGGAAGGAGAAAGCGTTTCTGTAATTCAGAGATGAGATCAGACCCCTGGACCTTAAGCACACACATGGAGCCCATGCAC
>NW_015554063.1:18354-33289 GCF_001515605.1 Sinocyclocheilus anshuiensis
CGCACACCTGGTAACCTCACTCAACCTGACGGAAAATTTTAAGCTCACAGCTCTGAGACTGGACACACGCCAAGCTCATTACAAACAGAGCCCCCTCCACCAGCTCCCATCTCTCTCCCTCTCTTGTCTCTCTCTCTGCTTTTAACAGGTTACACCCTCTCTGCAGGAGGAACCTTTGGCCTCCACTGCGATGAGTTCTGTAATGGATAAAGCTGGGCTTACACACGCACACACATACATCTTGGTTTCAATGAAACCAAAGGGAATCATGCTCCTATAATACTGCTGGATGTCCCCATGTACCTGAAGCCCTGATGGAGAGAGATAGATAGATAGATAGATAGATAGATAGATAGATAGATAGTTTATAACTTACTACATTAAGAAAACCCATTAAACTTAAGAATGGTCAAAAGAATTTGTTTTAATCTTGTTTTACAAACTTTATATAGCATATAAATAAACTGTTTGTACAACAAGACTGAAGCAAACCTTTTTGACCATTCATTTTAAAAAAAATTTGTACTGTTTTTATATCTGTCCAATATATCAGACAGTCAACAAATGAAGACACTCAACTTCAACACCATAATAAAAATAAAATGAAATTACTTCACATCAAATTACTTTATAAAAGCATTACAGAAAATGCATTTTGTGACAAAATGTTCAAGAATTGTGTTGCATTAGCTCATATTAATTAAGCAAATTACACAAGTAAACAACGGTGCTTTTTTTAGTATAGATGGATGGATGGATAAATTAAATACGAAATGTTCTATTAACATACTA
Source organism: Sinocyclocheilus anshuiensis (assembly GCF_001515605.1). Classification (NCBI taxonomy): domain Eukaryota; kingdom Metazoa; phylum Chordata; class Actinopteri; order Cypriniformes; family Cyprinidae; genus Sinocyclocheilus; species Sinocyclocheilus anshuiensis. Next base: position 19,147 of record NW_015554063.1, read on the forward strand.
AATTATTATTAAATGTAAGAATGATCAAAATAATTTGTGTTTTGGATATTGTTGCACCTTTTAAAATGATGCGTCCTTAGGCCAAAAACAGAGCCCTTGTTAAATGATATCACTTGCGCTGTCAGACATGAGTGCAGGAGAGCTGAACGTCAGTGGAAGAAAGACAAGCCGCAGGTGTCTTTTGACATTTTAAAGGAGACCTGGAATAGATAACCAAAAAACCCTTAAAGCAGAGAAAACAAAATATTTGTCTAATGTTATTCTTAATAATTCTCACAAACCTAAAGCACTCTTTAGTAAAATTAATGCAGTGCTAAATGCCTCTCAGCATACTTTTTCTGATGTGTCTCCTGATACTTGCAAGAGGTTTTTACAATTCTTTGTGGATAATGTAGGAGTTATTAGAGCGCACATTATACCTCCTTCTGTGAACCCCTCTATCCCGGCCACTTGCTCTGCTGTTTTTGACCAGTTTGAGCCTGTGTCTCTTTCTTTCTTGAAAGATGTTACTAATCGGATGAAATCCTCTACTTGTCCCACAGATGTAGTTCCTCCTCATTTTTTAAGATGAGGTTTTTGAAACCATTGGGCCTGTAGTTCAAGAAATTATTAACAGCATTTTGACTTTAGGTGTTGTTCGTTTAGATTTTAAACATGCTGTGGTTCAACCTCATAAAAAAATCCAACTTGGACACTACAGTTCTCTCCAATTATAGACTTTCTAAAATATTAGAGAAAGTTGCCTGTAAACAGTTGCAATCTTTTTTAGACTTGCACAGAGTTTTAGAAGTATATCAGTTTGGTTTTAAAGCTCTTCATAGCACAGAAACGGCACTTTTAAAGGTTTTTAATGACCTTTTATTGGTCACTGACTCAGAGATTCAGTCATTCTTATGCTTTTAGATCCGACATCTGCATTTGATACCATTGATCATGTTAGAACATGTCGGCATTAAGGATATTGCTTTGTAGTGGTTCAGGTCCTATCTAACAGACAGGACTTTTTCTGTCTGCCTTGATGACTTGGTTTCCTTATCAGCACCCCTTCCATTTGGAGTCCCTCAAGGCTCTATCCTTGGCCCAATGCTGTTTTCCCTGTATATGCTCCCATTCAGGTCCATTCTCAGGAAATATAAGATTTTGTTTCACTGTTATGCAGATGACACAAATTTATCTGCAAATGGGAACATGCCAGTTCTTTACAACTTCTGTTTGATTGCCTCAGAGACATTAAAGATTGGGTGGCCCTAAATTTTGTACATTTTAATGATCGTAAGACTGAAATTATGATATTTGGTCCAAATTGTACTAACAAGGTCTCTAACATTGATCTGGGCCTTTTGCTTTCACATGTTAAATCCACTGTTAAAAACTTGGGTGTAATAATGGATATGGATTTTAAACTTGACAAACAGATAAACTCTGTAGTAAAGTCAAGTTTTTATCAGTTAAGGCTTTTATCTAAAGTTAAGACTTTTTTTGTCATTTAATGATTTTGAAAGGCTTATACATGTTTTTATTTAATCTTGTTTAGACTATTGTAATGCCCTCTATGTTGGTCTCAACCAGGCCTCTCTCTCACGATTGCAGTTAGTGCAGAATGCTGCAGCTCAACTTTTAACTAGAACTCATAAACGGGAACATTTTTCCACCATATTGGCTTCCGGTCCGTTTTAGAATTGATTTTAAGGTTTTAGTGCTTGCTTATAAATCCCTAAATGGCCTAGCCCCAACCTACCTTTCTGATCTTATACAACTGCATGTTCCATCCAGGTCTCTGAGGTCTGCTGACCTTATGTTGCTGGCAGTCCCTAGAGTAAGACTGAAGCACAGCCCCTAAACTCTGGAATTCATTCTCATTGTCTGTGAGGATGGCCTCAACTCTTGTCTGCTTTTAAAACCAGTCTTAAAACACATTTTTATTCATTGGCATTTAATTCAGTTTGAGACCTGTGGTTTTTCTTTTTCTCTATGCCGTTTTTTTTCTAATCAGTAATGTACAATACTATGTACAGTACCTTATTGTTATTTGTTTTATGACCCTTTCTGTACAGTACTTTGGTCAACTACTGTTGTTTTCAAATGTGCTCTAGAAATAAACTAAACTTGAAACTTGATTTGTTTCATAGCTTGATCACTTTTTTTTTTTTTACATCCTTTGTTTATATTTATTTAATGCCTACCAAGCAGTAAATCAGACTACGATCATCTGATGAAGTTACTCTACTCCAACACCAAATTAAAAATAAAATGACATTACATTACCTTAAAAAAAAAAACTTTTACAGTACATTTTTATAACTTTGGCTTTTTATCAAACAGTGGCTATTATTAGTTTTTTCTGACATGCAACATTCTTATTTTAATTTTGTAGAGTACTAAATTAAACTACATGAACGGATGATGTTAGATGAAAAAGTAATGCTTAAATCAAACGCCAAAGTGTCTGTGCTGTTATGGATCTAAATTTGAATAAATCCGTTTACAGCCAACAAAAATTCTTAATTATTCAAGTCAACTTTCATTTTAAAAACTTTAATTGATTGAACGCAATTAAATTTAGTGGCAAAATGTTTAAGAATGGTTGCATTAGCTCATTTTAATTAAGCAAATTAAAGAAGAAGCAAACAAGAAGTTTCTGAGTACAGACTGGCAGACATACGGCTAGATAGACAGACAGACAGATAGATAGTATGCATAATGAATTGCACAGTAAGCAGTGTGCTGGTATTCCCTTCCGTACAGCCTAAATGTGTTATAAACTGCAGGCTTCTTGATCTCTATCATAACATGAAGCTGTATGTCTTGTGCCTCTGCAGCTCTGACTGCTGTTAATAACATGATGATAGCGAAGAAAAGTGAAGGGTTGTTTCTTCTGTGTATACTCTCAAAGAGTGATAATCTCCATCCCCCGCTGTCTTTTCCACACAAACTTGTGTATGTGTACACACACTTAGTGTTACTTGTTCATGATGCGCTGTGAGAGTGCACCATTTCATCTGCTTTCTCTTTTGACATCCATTTAAACATCACTTGCCAAATGGAAAACACATACAGACAGACTCAAAAATATAAACACTCACAAAAAAACATCTTTTCATTCATAGCACCATCTCAGAAAGCACAGCAGAACAACAATGTATTGTATCCGAGGCCGCAAGAAGCCTCCTGTAATAGAAGCCGTATCTGAAGAACAAAAAAACTTAGGAAGTCTTTAAAAACAACTCTGTCTCTCCGTCTGTTAAAGGCAGCATCAGGAAGAAGGAGCAAGTCAGATAGAGATTTTGCTCGCAGTATTGCTTTTAAACAGCAGTTCAATAAACAGGAAGTTAATACTGACTAACTTTCACTACTGTTCAAAATTTTGGGGTCTGCAATATTTTATGTTTTTAAAAGAGGTGTCTTATGCTCATCAAGGTTGCATTTATTTGATCAAAAGTACAGTAAATACAGTAACACTGTGAAATGTTATTACAATTTAAATAACTGTTTTCTATTTAAATATATTTTAAAATGTAATTTATTCATGTGATGGCAAGCAGCCATTACTCCAGTCTTCAGTGTCTCATTATCCTTCTGAAATCATTCTAATATGCTTATTTGTCGCTCATACATTTTTATTATTATTGATGTTGAAACAGTTTACTAATTTATTTTCAGGATTCTTTTGATAGAAAGTATTATAATGTAAGTAGTGTTACCAAATTGTAGGGTATCAGACCGAATCAGACAATCTAAGATTTAGTCAAAAACACAGTTGAAACACGAGGAGCCGAATTCCACAGAGGCCCAAGACACAGGATGTTCGTAAATCAGATCCTGGCGCCACAAGCCTGAACCAACTAGCAGCTTTGAGTAGCTCACAGCATTTAAACAAAAGAACACTTCAAAAGCCCAGTTTAAATACTCAGGACACCATCAAATCACGCTCTTGGCTCTTCCTTTTTTTGCTCTTCCGCTCTTCTACGCTCTTCTACTCTCTTCTACGCTCTTCTCTTCTTTTTTTTTAGTCATGTGCTTTCAAGTCATCACTTTTAGCCATGCGGCTTCCCTTTAAAATCTTAAATGATTCCCTTTGAGCTAAATTGACCTGTTTCCCTTACAAAATATTTTGTAGCATTATACATGTCACTTGATCAATTCAATGCATCCCTGCTGAATACAAGTATTATTTTCTAAAGTACTAAAATCTACTCCCAAACTTTTGAATGGTATTGTACATTTTAGACATAATAGTACCACTTATTCTGTATATTTTTGGCTCTACTAAAGATAATTTCTAACAGAATTAATAATGGGCATCCAAGCAAAAAAAAAAAAAAAGAAAGAAAAAACCTTCCTTGTTTAAATCCTTGTTTTGGAAGAATCAGTTGACTGAATAATTCAGTGACTAACTCATAAAGGCAGTCACTTGATTCATTTCTGAACAAATCCGTTTTGAATGAACTGGTTAATGATTCAATGAGTCAATGATAAAGAATGTGTAATATCATACATGTCTTTGTTTTGGAATGAACAGGTTAAGTGAATGATATTATGACTCATAAATGACAGTCATTTGTTTTGTCCCTGCATGAATCAGTGTGTTTGAATGAATCAGTCGAGTCTCCACCTACTTCTTTCTGGGACACGCAAACACAGACAAGTGGAAACCAACATTGAAAAGTCCCAGTGCTGCCAATTAAATTTGAGGACTGAAATTAATTGTTCAAATATTTTTTTTAAGTCAGCATTTCGCTTTTATTCCAAATGAACGATGGGCGCTTTGACAGTGCAAATCGTCGTTAGTGTGAACGCCCCTTTCGAATCTGGACAAATGAGTTATCTTCAGAAGAAGCATAATTAAATTGCCTTCCTTTGGGAACAGTTTTCACGACGGGAGCGCACCTATGATGCCTACAGAGACGGCTCACTGCATGTGAGAGACAGACAGGGAGAGATCAATAAGAAATTATGGCGTTGACGTCTTCAAACATTTACAGCAGGGTAGCTGGATGAAACATTAGTTTTAAAAACGGTTCCCATATTATAAATCATTCATTTAAAGAAAAAGAAGCACAGTTCTAATGACAGTCTAAAGATTGGGTGTCCACACTGTGGAAATGACTGAATATGCATACAACTGATGCACAAAAGTATCTAAGAGCCATATGTTCACAATGACACACAATTAACTAAATTAAATGCTATTTGGTGTGACTACACCATGTGTCAGAATAAGCCCATTTGATATTCATGCTTTTTAGCCACTGTCACCGGTTTTTGATATATGCTTTTGGTTCACTGCTTTCGGGGTGAGAATTCGCCACATAAATATATTTCTATATTGTTATTTTCTCCTTTCCGGAGATGAATGATGTGTGAGATGAATTCTAAGAATGAGGTGATGAAACGATTCAGGGATGAGGGAACAGAGTGATACAGAGAGAGAGGGGATGGAGAGGTGTGAGGAATTTCGGCGTCCCAGAAATCAGACTTGTGTGCGTTTATTTACAGTCATCGTGATTAGAGTTTCTAATAGCAGAAAGCTCAAATATCAAAGCTCGACCTGACGAGATTGAAATTCGTTAGTGCCGACACAGACGCAGAATTGATCAGCAAAACTCTTTTTTGGTTTCTTACATCAATAACACACACACTTACACTCGCAGGTACACGGGAAGACAGACAGACCGACTGATACACAGGTACAAAGATTCACATTCGTGGGTACACAGGCAGGCTCACAATTAAAGGTGTGCTTTATACACGGCAGCGATCCAAAACACGTGTTTACGGGATGTGAGCTAATTGATTTTTGTTTTTGAGCACGTATATGAGAGAAATTACAATTCACTGTATGTAAGCCGTCTTATCGGCCTCACCACAGGTCAGCCCGAGGCGATCTGCCACCTCTAATTTATGCTTCAGTCATACTGCAGATCCATCAGTATACAATCGGTGCAAAGCCAGTCGACCGGAGAAAGTCGAAATTCCTGGGATAAATTAAACCTGTGATCATGGAGTGCTAGAAAATCAAAGGCTCCAGTAATGCTGACCAAGAGTCTATTGCAAAAATGAGTCTCTCTCATGCGCACACACTTAGATGGAAGTCAGATGAGGGTTTAATTGGCTCCGTTGAATTAATTACATATTTGAGTACTGCCAAAGAACATCAGTCAGAATTAGCCACGGCGTGAGGGGCTGAAATACCCAACGAGAACCCGCCGAGCGACGAGTGCGTTTGGACGCGGGTTCGCGGTGCATAAAGATAACAAGGGAAAAACAAATAAACATTAGAAGGGTTTATTGCCCTCAAACTCACCTGAACCAGACGATTATAGGGAGCTGAGAAATTGTAACACTGAGCTAAGGTAATTTGATGGAGTCATTATGGAGATAAAACTACGGGAGCATTTCAGACAACACCCAGGGGACGGCACTTAATATTCAGTAGACATTTAGAGGAAAAACACCCTTTCGCATTCACAAACCTATTGCTAGTTCTCAGCGCTGGTCATTTTTCCGCTTGGTTTAGAGTTTGTTAATTAGGTGTAATCCTGGGGCAGGCTTACCTTAACGAGCTCCCGCAAGGGCTCTAAACGAGACCTTAACGAGAACCCTTGATTAAAGTTCCCTCATTAGCATATGAAGAGCTGTTCAAAGACACTATGAGCCTCTTAATGCTACAAAATACCTCCAGATTTAAGGAACCGCAGCTTTCTGAGCCTCCCGTTCATCACAGGAGTGTTTTACAGGTTTTACACGTCTCCACACACACATTCAAAGAAAGAAAGAAAGAAAGTGTTCATCAAAACAGGGTGCTTCCAAATGACTTCGAGCGGTTCCAGGCATTATCCTATATTAATATCTAATACATATTTCATCCGTAACTTCATTTGTTAAATTATCATGAAATTAGCTAAGTAATCCTAATGACTGGCGATACTCTGCAGATGGGTGTTTAATGAGAGGGTAAGCTTCTCCATCCCCTCAGGCTCTGAGAGATCAAGACTTTAATGTTTATATCAAAGAGCGAAGAACTGTGATTTACGCATAAACCTGTGGAATTTATTCTTGAAGGCAAAATAGAAGAATCCTAAAATTGCGGTCTGTGTCTTGATAGTGTGTGGATAAGAGTGAAAGATTTCTTTCTTTTTTGGCTGGCCTGAAGGATAGGTCATCATAATATCATTCCCTCTCATTCACACCACGAAAGATCAATGGAACTCACTTGCTTTCATTTTTTTTGGGATATTTCAGCACAGACCTCGACTAAACGACAGACCTCAATTTGTTTTGTGCCAGATTTGAACATGTGACATTTTCAGGAAGGGGAACTATGAGTGTTAGCTAGTGAGCTAAAGGCCAGACTTTTCACTCATTAGATGGGGTTCACAGGAGAGATGTGCCATGGAAGTATTAACGGTGGTTTTTCAGAAATCATTAACTATATCTATCATTGTAAAGGCATAGTTTACCCCAAAATGAAAATTTTGCCCTTTGTTACTCATGTCTGCACTGTTTTCCATACAATTACAGTGAATGGAGAGTGAAGCTTGCAAGCTTCAAAAAACTGCAATGCAAAAGCAGCAAAAATGGTCCAATTGTCTTTTGTGACTGTCTGACTGTTTTTGTGAACCAAATCAAAGATTCAGTGAAAAGATCTGACTCAAAAGAATGATTCATGAACAAATCATTCAGGGGTGCATTTCCCGTACAAAGCTTGCAAGCTTCAAAAAACTGCAATGCAAAAGCAGCAAAAATGGTCCAATTGTCTTTTGTGACTGTTTGACTGTTTTTGTGAACCAAATCAAAGATTCAGTGAAAAGATCTGACTCAAAAGAATGATTCATGAACAAATCATTCAGGGGTGCATTTCCCGTACAACGATGTAACTCACTGATCAACCACCATAGTACGATGCACTGTTGTGGAAACAAACTAGCTAGTCGCGACATTTTCCCAAACATGGTCGTATCTCCGTCGTTTGAACCACATTTGCTTTTCAATATAGGGCCGTTGTTAATGACGTCATATGCATGTGGTGGAATAATAACTACTGCTAATTAATTGATTCCAGATCTCCAAGATACTGCTATGTTGAAAATGGTACCCGAAGACTAATTTACTCCGGGGTTCCCTTTGGTATTTATGCACATGCACACTTTTCAAAAATGGCGCTTATTTAGGATATGCAAAAATATATAGGTTAAAATGCATATATATATCAAAATCAGAAATACTTTATTAAACCCCGGAGGGAAATTAGGTATATTTAGATTGTACTGTGAACCAAATCAAAGATTAATTTAAAGGATCTGACTTTAAAAAATTCAGACTATTTTTGTGAACTGAATCAAAGATTGAGTTAAAAACTCTGACTTAAAAGATTGATTCATACACAAATCATTCAGGCTGGTGTCAGAAGTGAGAAGTCAGAAAGAGCTTTATTACCAAGTATGCTTACACACACACACACACAAGGAATGTAACTTGACGACAGGAGCTTCCAGTGCAAAAGAAAGTTTGGACATACATGATCACAAATCATTTCATGAACCGAATCAAAGATTCATTGGAAAGAACAGACTCAAAATAATTCATACTGGTTTTGTGAACCAAATCATTTAAAAAGCATGTAAAGTATGCTTTATGTGGACCACATTTATGATTCTTTCATATATATTTTTTTTTTATTTTTATTTTAAAAAGCTTCAGTCAGTGTTCAGAAAAAGCACCAAAATCTAGATCAACACTTTTTTTTACAATTATGATGTCTTTGTTTCTGTGGAATTTTTGTACAATTGGCACCATAATGAGTCTGTTATTGATCCGACCAACAGACGTCTCACACTCCTAGATCAGAGCGTCTTTCTCACTGCCCTCAGAGACACATAAAGAGATTCATTTTCACCAGCGTTTGATCTCACAGATCCACTCAGAGACCGAACGACAGGAGCCGACCAACACACTCACGCTCTCTCACTCGCACACACGCTCGCTCATTTTCTCTCTGTCTCTCACAGGCGCACACAACCTCTCCATACTTTCATTCTCTCCTCCAGGGCTGTGAAGTTCCATCAGAGCTACTTCCTCTCTGATTTTCTGTGCTTCCTGTGCCATAGTGTCTGATATTTCTCATGTCCAGCGGCACACCGCAGGTTGAAATTGTTGTCAAAAGTCACACAAGAAAGAGAAGAAGAGAGATATGGGGGAGAAAGAAGATCAAAGTCTGCTCTTTATTTTAATGCCTTTGGACTGGATTTGCAGCTTATCAGGTCTACAACGTATATATAGAATATAGATTACATAAGGGTTGAAATATTTTGAATAATCATTGAAATATGAGTAAGTAAGAGGAAATGAGAGAGACAGAGAAACATGAAGGAGTTAAAGGGCACATTCTTCCAGTGAGCCTATGTTGCAACCATAGCTCTGAATGGGAAATTTACTTGCATCTTTGTCTCAAACACTCAGACAATATTATTGGAACATACCACGAAGGTAAAGCCAGAAAAAAAAGTCTGCCAGCAATTAAAGATAATAAGAACTAAAATCACACTATTAGAGCGAAACTTTCTGACAGTGTGATTCTCTTTGGATAATAGCATACCGTCTCATTCAGACCCAAATAATTCAGTCTAATGCAGTTTCAAGACAACATTTAAGCCTTCAAACACATCCCTTCTATTAGCCAGTTCTGAGGCCAATTAAAGCAACCGTAAGAGAAATATAGTATAATAAAGTATTTTCTGAAGTGTTCAACTGTTTTAGAACAGAGAGAACAGAGAGATGGGAAGATTAAAAGAGATTGATAAATACTGCAAATTCATCACACTCATACACATACATGCACACATGCTTGTTTTTTCTTCATGCAGAGGACTTTCCATAGGCTATTATTTTCATACAGAGCTAATGATATTTTCTATATCCAATAACTCTACATGTTTTATATAGCCTTCTGCATCGAACCCCCTCGGTGTATCTTCAGGACCAATTTGGGACTGCTGGCTGACTCAATGTTTGTGATTTCAGGTTTTACAATCCATTTGGGGACAAACACGCTAACCCACAGAAGGGCAATAATAAAAAGTATTAATAATTACACTATGTCAAAACAAAACTACTATAATAAGCATAATGGGTCATGAACATAATGTGCAGGTTTATTTTATACAATACACAAAACTGCACTAAATAAATAATAATGCGTAATAATACATAAGTTCAATTTCTATTTTTGAAATCTAAAAAAAAATGCAGTTTATTACATTCATTTTCTACAAGAGAATATTGCATTAATATTGTACTATTGTAATTTGTGTATTGTAGTATTTATATCAGTGTTATAGTTACCCTAGTAAAAAGTGATATACTGTATTTAAAATACATTTATTTCATACTAAGTATAGTTCAAATATATTAACATATTTACTAACATTGTTCAAGACTTCTTAAAAATTCTAATTAAACTTTATTTGGAGTACTACTTGTGCACAATGGATATTTCTTAATAAAAAACCTAAAATGTGTTTTAATGTCACTATTGATGAGGACTATGTGATCTTTGAATAATATCTGTCTTTAAATGCAAGATATTTAAAGTGTACCTGAAGTATACTTCCAATAGTTCTACATTAGCACAATCAAATATACTTCGGTATATCTTTAGTTGGACTTCAGGACTACTTCCACACAATTAAAATGCATTAAGTATCAAATTAGTTGTTCCAATTTAGCAGACTTTAAGTATACCAGTTTAGAGTTCCAAAAGTACAATTGCAGGGTATTTTTTTATTAAGTACATAAATATATAAATCTAATTGTAGTATACTTAGCATGAAATAAATGCATTTGGTCACACTTTATTTTAAGGTCCAATTCTTGGCATTAAAAAACAATTAACTATGACTTTTGCCTCAGTAAACTCCAAATTTATTTTGTGTTATTCCTATATGTATGCACTATCATGTATGTCTGCACTATGTCCGTACTTTCTTCTGCACTGGAAGCTCCTGTCGTCAAGTAACATTGTTCAAGACTTCTTAAAAATTCTAATTAAACTTTATTTGGAGTACTACTTGTGCACAATGGATATTTCTTAATAAAAAACCTAAAATGTGTTTTAATGTCACTATTGATGAGGACTATGTGATCTTTGAATAATATCTGTCTTTAAATGCAAGATATTTAAAGTGTACCTGAAGTATACTTCCAATAGCTCCACTTTAGCACAATCGAATATACTTCAGTATATCTTCAGTTGCACTACTTTAGCACTTTTGCACAGTTAAAGTGCATTACGTACAAAATTAAACCCCCGGAGCCGTGTGAGACACTTTTTTTTTTTTTATGGATGGGCACATTTTATTTAACTTTCCAAATTTATTTTGTGTTATTCCTATATGTATGCACTATCATGTATGTCTGCACTATGTCCGTACTTTCTTCTGCACTGGAAGCTCCTGTCGTCAAGTCAAATTCCTTGTGTGTGTAAACATACTTGGTAATAAAGCTTTTTCTGATTCCTGATTTTCTGATTTCTAATTTGCTGCTTTATTAACAGTTAGTAAAGTAGTTGTTAAGTTTAGGTATTGGGTAGGATTGGGTATGTAGAATATGATAATGCAGAATATGTGCTTTATTAGTACTAATAAACAGCCAATATGTTGCATGCTAATAAGCAACTAGTTAATATTGAGAATTGGTCCCTTACTAAAGTGTTACCATGTATTTCTAATACATTTCAGTATATTTATTTTTCACTAGGGTGGCTAAAACTAAAAGGAAATCTATTTAAAAACACACACATTTTTGTGAATTTAAATAAAGCTGAAATAAAACAAAATACAAATATTAGATGAAAACATAAACTTGAAAAACTTGAAAATCAGACATGTTGCCTTGACTACTAATTGAAATAAAATGTTTACTGCACAGTGAAGTACTAAAATTACTAAAACTTAAACTTGAAAAAAGAATTAAAGCTAAATAGAATTATATAGAATTATCAAAATTACTGAAGCTAAAAAGGTAAAAAATGAGAACTCATTCAAAGTCCTGATAAACATTAAAGGTATAAATAATACTAATATTTTAATACTTGATATTTTGACTTAAGACACATCATGGATCTGTGGTAGTGTTTTAATGAACATATATTGCTAAATGTCCTGACTCGTTTGTACAAAGAGTTCAGATGAGGCAAAGGTACTCCCTTGAAAAAAAAATCCCTTGAGAGGTTTAAGTGTGTGTGTGGTCGCATGTCAAGTCAGATGAGTGTCAGACTGCACTTGAACATTTGGTCATTTAAATGAGGATAATTATATATGATCTGACTCAAGTGCATCTGTATAAGGGCTACATGTTCTCTTATGTGTGTGAATGCGACTGTATGTAGTTATGTATGATTGGACTCATCTGCCCCCTGAAAGCATCTAAACATCAATAATTCCTCTAAGGGTCCCAAGACACACTCATTCATGTTCACATTCACACACCCATGTTCATATACACTATACAGTAGATCTATCTCCCTACAAAGAATAGAGTTTCTTATCAAAGGCATATTAAATCTTGACTAGCCAATAGCCCTGCAGAACGGGGGTCACAGTAAACATTACAATAACGTCATCCACAAAAAGTCCAGTGAAATATTATGGGATTTGAAATCAACAGATCTTGACCCACATATAATATCATGTGCAAAATAAATGATCTCCCCCACAGCACACACATACACGAGACACTCTCGTATTCACTTGTTATCATTCACATATTCACAGGAGTGAGAGAAAGAGACATAAATTCAGAGGACGGAAATGAAAGAGAATTATTTCTGCACAACATTCTCTCATATAGCTGTTGTAATATTTCAGACATCCTCGAGCAGCAACGTGCCAATCTCCTTTACGTGGAGGGAAAAGAAGAGTGAAGGAAAAAGAAAAGCGGAGGGAGGGAGAGAGAGAGTAGTATAAGGTGCTTTGGGAATTTAGACGAATGAACATAACAGCACTCTGCTCCATCTGTTATTCATGTTACTGTCTAATGTTGTCTGTCTGCGGCTGCTATTACATATGCCCTGAACTAAAGCTGCATCTTGCCAGCAGTCGCCTTATATAATGCCATGCATCCACAGCGGAGAAGTTAAGAAGAACTGTCTGGACGCAGAGACTGGGATGTGGCCATCTGCGGGATGGCACTTTTTGTTGGATCTAATGTGGCACCTGCACAGCTGCACAGAGCAATTTACAAGATACTTACAAGAGTTTTAAGCCATTAGGATGACTCTAGCGCAAAGGGAGCGGTATCTGAGTCTACATGCACTCAGACAGCTCGACATGACATGTTCCTGGGTCAGCAACTATTGTTCTTCATGTACACGTCATATCGAGCAGTCATTGACCTCTGACTGTTGGGGAAGGGTTAAAGTTAGGATAACGTAAAAGCTATGATGGGTTGATAGGAATGTGGCTCAAAAGTAAGCAGTGCAGGTACAAACCCAAGTGTTGCTGACCCTGGAAATGAGCAGCGACTGCTATCACAGTCCGGTTCAATCAACACTGAGCCCTTTTGTAGAGCACTTAACCTCAGCTATCTACAGGTTGCTACTCTGCAGTGTATTGCACTGTAGCATTGCTTTGTTTAGTTGAAAAAATGTCTTAATCAGAGCTTTTATTTGTGTTTATCTGTGTTGTCTTTAGTGTCAAATACTTAAATTTAACCAATTAATTACCAATAGAATTGTATCAACATTAACAAAAGCCATCACGGCAAAGGTGAAACAGAAGCTGCATCTAACATGAAATTTATTTTTATCTTAACAGACTGTTTAATGCTGCTCAAAGGTGCATACATGTATCTGCACATCAATTTCATATACATAAAGTATAGAAATTATATAAATTAAAAAACAAGAACTCATTATAGGGTAGGGCTACAATATTGTGTGTGTATACTAATATATATATATATACAGTGGGTACGGAAAGTATTCAGACCCCCTTAAATTTTTCACTCTTTGCTATATTGCAGCCATTTGCTAAAATCATTTAAGTTAATTTTTTTTCCTCATTAATGTACACACAGCACCCCATATTGACAGAAAAACACAGAATCGTTGACATTTTTGCAGATTTATTAAAAAAGAAAAACTGAA
>NW_015554063.1:33493-35809 GCF_001515605.1 Sinocyclocheilus anshuiensis
AGCTAGCTCACGTGGTGACGGGTTCTTTCCAGGATCGGACTGAAGATGACTTCGAAGAGACAGGTGGGTACCAGGTTGGAGTCCGGGTTCGTGAGTCAGGTAAGGAGTAGCGTAGTGAACTCAAGACCAGACAAAGTGCAACTGCAGTGACTGAGTATTTGAGCTAGTGTTGATGAGGTGGTGACAGGTGCGGCTGATTAGTACTCCGGTGATTGGGAATGGGTGTGTGAGGTGATTGGGCCTGACGAAGCTGGACTATTCCTGACAGTACCCCCCTCCCCACGGGCGGCTCCCGACGCCCGCTGCCGACATCGAGGACGGCCGCGGCCCCGGAGAGCGGGACGATCTGGGTGACAATCATGGAAGTCTCTGAGGAGTAAGGGATCTAAAACATCGTCTCTACGCACCCATGATCTCTCCTTGGGGCTGAATCCCTCCCAGTCCACAAGATATTCCAGGCGGCCGCCTCGACGCCGGGAGTCCAGAAGAGAATTGACTCGGTAGATGGTTTCTTCAACGATCTTGGGAGGAGGAGGGAAGTGGGATTCGTCAGACCCTGTGGGAGAAGCAGACAGAGGGTTAACACAGGGTTTGAGTAGAGAGACATGGAAGGTAGGTGCGATACGTTAGTGAGAAAGGAGTTCAAGCCTGTAGGTGACGTTGTTGATCTGCCTCCTGATGGTGAATGGTCCAATATAGTGGGGACTCAGCTTGCGGCAAGGCAGTCGGCTTAGAGAATCGGTCGACAACTACGAGGATGCATGTGTAAGATTCGGACTCGGGGAGATCTGTGGCGAAGTCGACTCCGATGTGGGACCAGGGCCGGTGGGGTATGGGAAGTGGTACCAGTTTGCCTTGTGGCAGCTGACGGGGAGATTTGGTGATGGCACAGACTGAGCATCCTTGTACGAAGCGTTTGACTTCTCGAGCCATAGCGGGCCACCAGTAGCGGGTTTCAAGGAGCGAGAGGGTTTGCTGGCTGCCTGGATGTCCAGAGCCCGGAGAGGAGTGCTGCGAGGAGGTTGGTAGCCGAGTGCGTACTCGGCCCAGGGAAGGTAAAGGCT
Organism: Sinocyclocheilus anshuiensis; assembly: GCF_001515605.1. Lineage (NCBI taxonomy): Eukaryota > Metazoa > Chordata > Actinopteri > Cypriniformes > Cyprinidae > Sinocyclocheilus > Sinocyclocheilus anshuiensis. The sequence continues at coordinate 34,558 of NW_015554063.1, forward strand.
CCAGCGGTTCTGGTTGTGACAATAGCTACATAGATATCTCCCGATCTCTTGAATCTTTCGCTCAGTCTGGCCGTTGGATTGTGGATGATATCCGGAGGTGAGGCTTACTGATACTCCGAGGAGTTGGAAGAAGGCCCGCCAGACCCGGGAGATGATTTGGGGCCCACGATCGGAGACGATGTCCTCAGGGAGGCCGAAATTGCGAAAGACTTGATTGAATAACTGTGTTGCGGTTTCCATGGCAATAGGTAGTTTTCTGAGGGGGAGAAGTTTACATCCCTTAGAGAATCGGTCGACAACTACGAGGATGCATGTCTAAGATTCGGACTCGGGGAGATCTGTGACGAAGTCGACTCCGATGTGGGACCAGGGCCGGTGGGGTATGTATGGGAAGTGGTACCAGTTTACCTTGTGGCAGCTGACGGGGAGATTTGGTGATGGCACAGACTGAGCATCCTTGTACGAAGCGTTTGACTTCTCGAGCCATAGCGGGCCACCAGTAGCGGGTTTCAAGGAGCGAGAGGGTTTGCTGGCTGCCTGGATGTCCAGAGCCCGGAGAGGAATGCAGCGAGTCCAGAAGGCAGAAGGGTAGAGTGGATGGGACATAGACCTTCCCTTCTGGACCTCCCGGCGGGGCAGGTTCTGATTGGGGATTGGGTCGGATCGCTCCTAAAATGAGGGCTGGAGGGAGAATAGTCTCAGAGGGTAGTAATCGTTCAGTGGGCTGATGGAGGCGCGACAGAGCGTCTGCTCTGGTGTTCTTGGTTCCGGGACGGTAGGTAACAGAGAACTTAAAACCGGTGTAGAACAGCGCCCACCGTGCCTGACGAGGGTTTAAGCGCTTGGCCTCACGAAGATATTCCAAGTTCCGGTGATCAGTGATGACTTGGAATGGATGAATAGCTCCCTCCAGCCAATGTCTCCACTCCTCCAGAGCAAGTTTGATGGCGAGTAGCTCGCGGTTCCCGATATCATAATTTTGCTCCGCCGGGGAAAGCTTGCGGGAGAAGTATGCACAGGGATGGAGGATAGGAGGCTCTCCAGAATGCTGGGAGAGCACCGCTCCCACCCCTACTGTGGACGCATCTACTTCCACGACAAACGGTCTCTGAGGATCGGGAAGCGCGAGGGTAGGAGCGGTGCAGAAGGCTTCCTTCAGTCCTTCGAAACTTTGGATGGCTGTGGACCGAGACTTGGGCTTATTTCGGAGCATGGACGTGAGGGCGGCTGTGTGCTGACTGAAGTGGTGGAG